>NC_134801.1:2807953-2822953 GCF_046742065.1 Oratosquilla oratoria
ACACACACACACACATATATATATATATATATATATATATATATATATATATATATATATATATATTGCAGTATTTCACAAATGACACGTGAATATAATTTGCAGAAGAAACACTGGTAAATAAGAAATGTAGTCCGAACGTTTTCTTCTATTTAAGACATCAAGGGAATCACAAACACACACACACACACACACACACACACACACACACACACACACACACACACACACAAACACACACGCGCGCACACACACACACACACACGCACGCGCGCACACACACACACACACACGCACATACACACACACGCACACACACACACGTGTGTGTGTGTGTGAGTAGTAAGTAGAAAAACCACACGTATACAAGCAATTTACAGTTCTTGATTATACAATAAGTACAGAATATTACAAATATACAAACATTTTAAATACATGGAGGATGGTGGGCCATCACACACACACTCTAGAACTCATCAACTTAGGAGAACAGATGAGTTGGGAGTTCTAATCAGGACGGCTAAGGGTATCAGCAAGAACATTCCCAGAACCCTTAATATGTTTTATTTCGAGGAGGTATTGTTGGAGGAACGAGGACCAACGTAACAGCCTCCTATTACTGTTTTTGTTCCGTTCAAGGAATATTAACGGATTGTGGTCCGTGAATATCCGTAAAGGGGTCGAGCTGGGTTGTACGTAACACTCGAACTTCCTCAGGGCTGAGATGATGGACAGTAGCTCCTTCTCAGTGGTTGAATACCGCCTTTGGTGTTGATCTAGTTGAGCCGAGTGGTACGCGACAGGATGCAATATCCTATAATTTTCTTGGAGAAGAACAGATCCGACGGCTTGATCACTTGCGTCCGTCTGTAGAACGAAGAAGACGTCGAAGTTAGGTGAACGCAGAACTGGATCCTGTGTGAGGAAGGTTTTTAGGAGCAGGAAAGCGTTCTGACATTCCGGAGTCCAGGAGTAAGGTATGGAGCAGCTTGTCCTTCGGGTAAGGGGTAAGGCTACCTCTGAGAAGTTTGGACAGAATCTTCGGTATTATCCGGCCATACCCAAAAAACATAAGTGCTTTCCGAGTAGAGGAAGCCGGGTGGTCGAGAATGACCGAGATGTTGGCTTGTTTCGGCCGAAATACGCCTTGTCCCGCCTCGTGTTTCAAGTACATCACTGTAGCTTGGGCGAAGATGGTTTGGGAAGTTGGACGGTGAGGTTGGCTTCTTCCATTCGGGACACAACGACATCTAGTAGTTGTACATGGTTCTGTCAATTAGGAGAATATATTATCATATCATCTAAATATACAGCTACCCCATCAATGTCCTGTAATAGGTAACTCATGGTACATTGGAACGTAGCCGGACTATTACGTAACCCAAACGGCATGACGGTGTATTCATAGAGTCCAAAGGGAGTGATGAATGCAGAGATGGGACGAGCTTGTGGAGCCAAAGGAATTTGGTAATATCCTTTAGTGAGGTCAATTTTAATAATAAACTTAGACTGTCCCACCTTGTCAATTAAATCGTCGACCCGGGGAAGAGGGTAGGCGTCAGGGATGGTAACTGCATTCAATCGTCGGTAGTCCGTACACAGTCGAGTTTGGCCGTTTTCTTTGGGGACTAGGGCACACGGAGAAGCCCACGGAGAATTACTTGGAACTGCTAAGCCGTGCTGCACGAGATTGACGACCTCTTTCTTCATTATCAGCCTCTTCTGGGGATGTAATCGGTACGGGTGTTGGTGGCTAGAAGAAGTTCCTGGATACAGTTGAATCTCATGGGACGTCAGGTTAAAACGGCCAGGGTTATCTCGGAACAAGGATCTGTGACTAGAAATAATTTCAGAAATATCCTTAGCTTGGTCAGGGTTCAAGTGGTTAAGGTACAAAAGTAGGTTGTTCAAAGTGTCGCTGTTGTTGCCGACTGTGGGAGGATCGAAATGTGGCAACGTCGATTCTTGGACCAGTGGACGGTCGGTTGACATAGGTATCTTATTGGTACCGTGATTTAGAGAAAGCAATGGTTTGACTGAACTGTCTAGTGGTATTTTGGCAAGGTATGGCTTGAGCAAGTTAACATGAACAAGTTGAGTAGTTTTCCGTCTGTCAGGGGTTTCTAGTACGTAATTATATTCTGATATTTTTTCTGAACTTTATAAGGACCATGGCATTTAGCTTGAAGAGGTTGTCCAGAGATGGGAATGTACGCAAGAGCCACATCTCCTTCCTTGAATACTCTCACAAGATTTCTGATAAAAATTAACTTTCATTTTACTCTGTGCATGCTCAAGGTTCTTCAGGACAAAGGAATGAATTCTGGCTAGGTTATCCTTAAGGGAAACAATATACTGGTTAACAGACTGTAAAGGTGAGGTAGGAGAGGATATGATATGGTCTTTGATTACCTTGAGGGGTCCCCTTACCTTCCTTCCATATAACAATTCAAAGGTAGAAACACCCAGAGCTTCGGATGGTGTTTCACGGAGCGTAAATAGGAGGAAAGGCAATCCCTCATCCCAATCACGGTCTTCCTCGTAACAGAACTTACGTAGCATATTCTTTAACGTTTGATGACATCGTTCTAGAACTCCCTGACTGGCGGGGTGGTACGCTGTAGACAGAGACTGTTTAACATTTAGTTCCTTGAGAACTTGGGTAAAGAGATTGCTAGTGAAATTGGAACCTTTATCTGACTGTATTTCCTGAGGCATACCAAAGGAAGTAAACATGTGAGTTAAACACTTAATTACACCCTTAGCAGAAATATTCTTTAAAGGGAAAGCTTCAGGGTACCTGGTAGTGGGACAAAGAACTGTTAAAATGTACTGGTTACCCTTCTTGCTCTTGGGCAACGGGCCTACTATGTCAATCACTAGTTTCTGAAAAGGTTCACTAGGTACTTTAATGGGTTAAAGGGGATACGGAGGGATAAACTCGTTCGACTTGCCTACTAGTTGGCAAGTGTGGCAACATTTAACGAATCTACTTACCTCTGTTTTCATACCAGGCCAAAAGAATTCTGACAAGAGTCGTAAATAAGTTTTCTTAATACCTAAGTGTCCTGAGTGTCCTGTATGAGCAATCTCTATTACCTGAGTCCTCAAGTTAACAGGTAGAACAATTTGGTGACATTCTGCCCAGGTATCATCATCAGAAAGGTGACGAGGTTTATACAATCTCAAAATTATCCCTTCGTGCAAATAAAAGGAGGGAGTATGTAGGATATCCTTCTTGGGAATAGCTCTGTTAAACAAGGGAGCTAAGGAAGGGTCGTTCTGTTGAGCCTCTTTGATGCTCTGCTCAGAAGGTAAAGTAAGCAGGGTAGTTGGGGTGGTTGGAGAGGTAAGAGTTGGTTGGTTAACTTTTGCTTGGGATCGTGTAATAGCACAGGTTAGAAATAGGTTGGGTTGGGTTTGCTCTATGGTAGAAGTTGGGATATATGGTATGGGAGAAGCAGAAACAATTAAAGGAGGATGGACTAGTTCTCCTGCTAGATCGTTACCTAGTATAAAATCTGCCTCAGGGAGAGGTAGGGTTGCCGTTTCACTTACTCCTATGGAGACAGTATCCTTGATGAGTCCACAGCTCAGGTACACTTTTGCCAGAGGTACTGAGAAGGGGTTGTGGATGTCCTGTAAGTATACATTTTCTCCTGTATAATTACGTTGGACCCCCGGCAGCGCTGACTGAAGTAGCAATGACTGTGCTGCTCCTGTGTCCCGTACTATTCGGAGGTGGTGTTCTACGTGGTCTGGGCCAAGCGATACTGTTCCCGTTGAACGGAAAGGCTGAAAAGGATATACAGGATTGGCAGTAGAATGGTTAAAGGGAGCTACAAATTTTATATTCTTTTGAGCTACTTGACATTTTGGTTCTGGGCAACTTGCAATTATGTGTCTTGGTTTCTTACAGAAGAAACAAACAGGGGAACTAGGGTTATAATATTTTCCATCTTTACTACCACTAGTTGGTTTTACTTGAGATTGTTGGCGGTTACCGTCCTTTCCAGTATTTTTGTGAATCAATGAGAGGGTATCAGTGAATTTGGCTGCTTTCATAAGGTCAAATTCCTCCCTGTCTACATTGTGAATTTTTAAGTTGTGAGGAATTTAACGTACGAATTCTTCTAACGCGATCAAGTTCACTACTTTCTCTAGATTATCGGCTGATGCTGATTTAATCCACTTCCTTAATGCTCGGAGTTTGTCTGACGCGAATTCCATATATGTCTGATAGTTAAGTTTATCAGAATTTCGAAAGGCTTGTCGATAACCTTCGGTGGATATTTCATAAGCTGAAAGAATTGTTCGTTTGACCGTTTCGTAGTTAGTGTTATCTTCCAGATTGTTACATACTTGTAACCCTTTAGGGGACAGCTTTGGCTTAATGAGCCATATCCAGTCTGCTTAGGGAAGGTTAGATTCTCGTCTGAGAAGGCGGGAATAAGTTTGATGAGCCGAGTAAAAATGGACATATGATGCGACATTAGTTGGTTTTCTATAAACGTTATATTTAAATTGTCTACCATTTCGATGAATTAGAATATCCAAAAATGGTAATTTATTCTCTATTTCTATTTCAAAAGTGAATTTGATTGAAGGGACCAGACCATTTAGTTTTTCATGGAATAAATTTAAGTTACGCTCAACTGGCCAAAGACAAAATATCATCAACATATCTTTTCCACACAACTTGTTGGGGAAGAATACTAGGTAGTAGTTTCATCTCGAAGAATTCCATGTACAAGTTACTAAGTACTGGGGACAGGGTTTCCCATAGCCATACCAAATTTTTGTACATAGAATTCATCATTAAAAACAAATTTACAATTGACAATACACAACCTAATGAGTTCAATTATGGTTTTAGCTGGAAATGGCAAGTCATGTTTTGATAATAATTCTTCTTCAAGATATACCAATAAGTCAATTACGGGAACACGGGTGAAGAGCAAAGTTATATCAAAACTAACTAGTTTAAAATCATAACAAATTTCTAGATTATTTAGATAATTAATTAAATAAACATTATTTGTGACGTGGGAAGAAGATATTGTACCCACTAAAGGACTCAAAATAGTAACAAGCCATTTGAATAAATTGTAAGTGACAGATCCTGTGGAACTGATGATGGGTCTAACTGGATAACCAGGTTTATGGGTTTTAATCAATCCATACATGTAAGACAAGGAAGGGGACAAAGAAGAAAAATGTTTTATCAGATGTTCATGCCCTTTCAGAATCTTTTTAACATTACGATTAAACTCACTATTTACAGATTCAAGCGGGTTTTTAGTAAGTTTTGTATATGTTTCACAATCTCCCGATAATGTTCCCATTTTTTCAATGTAATCTAATTTGTTAAGAATGACAATGCAATTGCTTCTATCAGCTCTAGTAATGTGTAACTGTTCATCTCTTTTTAACTCACGGTAAGACTTAAAATACCTTTTAGGACAATTTGGAATACCATGTGCTGATAAAGAAGCATATACAAAACCCTTGCTGATGTTGATATTTTGAGTAGAGACATCACCAATTTTTTCTAAATTGCAAAACCCTTTGGCCACGTTAACATAGTCAACTTCGTGTTGAGTTGCTGCGAAACTAAGACCATATCCTAAAGCACATGTTGTTGCACTATTTAAAGGTTTATCAGATAAATTTATAAAAAAATTAGGGTTGGTATGCTTAGACCAAATTATATATCGGCCAAACTGGTAAAGACTTAAAAACTAGGATAAATCAGCACAAATATAGTGTAAGGAGTGGGCAAAGTTCCAGTGGCCTTTTTATTTATGTAAGAGACCACAACCATCCTATTGACTGGGATAATTCTAATGTAATAATTTCTTGTAGATCTTTATTAGAAAGAAACATTATCGAATCCAGTCACATTAAGCAAACCTTTGACCATAATATCAATCTAAGTTTAGGATTATATAAACTTTATGATTTTATTATTGATAAAATTGTAAAAAAAAAAAATTCTCCAAGTGTTACTAGGCCGGGGTGACGGAACGTCATGTGACCAAACGTCCTTAAAAAGTAAACATACGTCTCAACCTGATTATGAAGCAGCTTGTGTGTCTATCCCATGTTCACATTAAACACTCAGAAGATTTTGTGAGTAAAATTAAAAGACAAATCATACCTAAATATAGCAAACTACTAGGTCTCGATATAGTTTCCTTATTCACAAATGTTAACACGGAAGATATCTTTAAGATTTTTGGAAACCAAACTGCACCCATATCAATACAAACTCCCACTTTCAGTATCAAAGGTAATTAGCCTGACCGTTTATGCATCAATACCAATGTTTTTACTTTCAATAATTCTTATTTTAGACAAAGATATGGTTGCAGTATGGGTTCTAACCTTTCACCCGTGTTAGTTAACCTATACATGGAATATTTTGAAAGTACTTTATAACCTAAGATTAAACCACCTGACATGTTTTGGTTTAGGTATGTTGATGATATTTTTACACTATGGAACGATATGTGGCGTTCTTTTGATGAATTCTTTGTCAAATTAAATAAATTAGCTGAGAATATTAATTTTAAGGTCGAATGGGAAGAAGGAGGTAGGATCCCATTCCTGGACATTTCGGTCATAAGAGACCCGGACCAATTGTCCTTTACTGTGTATAGGAAGCCTACCCACACAGGAAATTACCTACACTTTTTTAGCCACCATCCGGATAATATTAAATCTAGTGTTGCATCGGGCCTATATCTCAGAGCCCTTAGGATTTGTAGTCCACAATTCTTGCAAGTAGAATTTGACATCATCAATAAACAACCGGAATGGTTTTTAAAGAAAGCCCTACATAAAGCCAAAGCCAATTTTTATCAACCAAATAACTCCAGGGAGAAGTTTAAATGGGGTAACAATAACATCATTGTACCATTTAATGAATCTATCAACTCGGTCTCCAAACTTCTACCTAATAACCAAATCAAATTTATTTACAGTTATCCAAACAGCATTTTTAGAAAGGTAGTAAATGTACACCGGAGGGATGATGTGGACCAAAACTCCGGGGTATATGAATTACCTTGTAAAGACTGTGATGATGTCTACTGGAGCCAAACTGGCAGGGATTTGTCCACGAGATTAAAGGAACATAAAAACTCTATAAAATATGGACAAGTTAACTCCGCTGTGTTCCTTCGTGCCAGCCAAAAAGACCATAGATTAGATTGGGATAATGCATCAATTATTTTTAAATCACACTGTAGCTATCGAAAGAAAATTTTAGAATCTTCTCTAATAAAACATTATCCTAACTTTAATACCTCTAAAGGTCAGTGTCCCCCAGATTGTATTACGAAGTTAGCGGTCAACAAAATAATGTCAAGAGCAGTCGAACAAAATACCACCAACTGTCCTTCCTTGACCCAACCATTTCAAGGGCATGTAACCTGAGTCCCTCCACTTTCCCCATCCCCTTTTATGTACCCCTCACTTCCTCATATATACTTGTACCTTAACTTCTTGTAAGCATTCTTCTGAAGAGGACTACAGATAGTAGTCGAAATATACAGTTTCCCTGCACTTCCGTTAGCATTTCTCCGATAGTGGGTTAATAGTGAAAATATACATACACACACACACACACACACACACACACACACACACACACATATATATATATATATATATATATATATATATATATATATCTATATATATTTGTGATACATTGTCATTATTTCCATATGTATGTATATATACACATATATATATATGTATGTATATATATGTGTGTGTGCATATATATATATATATATATATATATATATATATATATATATATATCCAACCATCATTCTCGCTAAGGAATCAGAAAGGTCTAGACACTTCTTTCTGGAAGCACTTTTCATAAGAGATTTCTAAACTTGTATCAACAGACGGGTGGAAGCGTTCCGCCAGAATAATGAAGCGGACACTTGGACCTCACTGGACAGTTGGGTTGCGCTGAACAGCTAAACCCCAGCGGATATTTGGCCCATAGTGACAAATTCCCACATCATCTCACACATGTGATGTGGCCTCCCTCCGCGTCTTATATTGTGACCTCCCTCAGAGCTTTGTTTCTTTGTATATTATGTCTTGTACTCCCTATACCTGTTACATTAAAAACGTTAACTGCGTTTAGCGAAACGTTTGTATCCCCTTCCTCAACAATAATTCCTAATGTCTACTGGCAATTTATTATTCTGTCATTCCTATGACCAAAAATCAACGTTCAGAAGACTTGAAAGTCTACTCAAGAAGCTTTGTAGCGCCGAATGCGTAATTGGTTTTAGCAAAACATGTTTAGAAGAAAACCTACTGCTGGGATATATATATGTTTATATATATATATATACATATATATATATATATATATATATATATATATATACATATATATATATATATATATAAATATATATATAAATATATATATGTATATATATATATTGTATATACATAAACATATATATATATATATATATATTCACTTTCCCATTTTACATCTGCTCTCCTTTTGCCTCCTTTATAATTTGTTTTGCCTCTCTTCTTTTTCTATATAATTCTCATGTTTTTCTCTTATACTTCTTTGCAACCAGTCTCTGAATGCTCGCTTCTTCTTTTCCACTACCTTCTTCACTTCATCATCTACCACTAACTACCCTTCTTTCTATTCCCTCTCATTTTCATAGTTCCACACAACATTTCTGCGCACACTCACTTCCTCCTTGAAGCATCCCCATTTGTCTTCTAAACCAACTTCCACTTTATCCTTCACCACCTCCAACACCTCTTTTAGCTTCTCCTTGTACTCCTTATTCTGTTTCTTTCTCATTTAAACTCTTTACCCTAAGTACCTCTCTACCTCCCGCCTTTTTCATCTTTCTCCACTTATCCTCCACTCTCAACATAGCTTTTACCAAAAAATTATCTTATATTCCCTCACTCCTCCGTAACAACATGGACACCCAGTACTCTTCCTACTGTTTTCCTGGACACAACTATATAGTCCATTAATTCCTTATCAACCACCCTCTCATCACCATCCTCTCCTATGTGTACTTATGCTTGACTTTCTTACTAAACACTGTGTTACCTACCATCAACTTTCTTTCTAAACATATATCCACCATTAACTTACTCTAATGATTTTTATCTAGAGCTCCACACCCCCAACCAATTCGTGTGTTGGTTCATCCCCTACTCTAACATTGAGATCTCCCAATAACACTACATTGGCATTCCTCCCAAAACTCTCAACGCACTCATTTAAATCTATCCAAAATTACTCCCTTTTCTCTACATTTTTTCTCACTACCAGGCCCATATACACTTACAAAGACCCACTTCTCCCTTCCCTGTTTCACTTTCACCCACATTAACCTTGAAGAAACTTCTATCCATTCCAATAGTTTACCTATATTTTTATTTAATAATATAGCCACCCCTTTTCTCCCTTGTCCTCTCTTCACTCCCGATAACTTCCTCAATACACTCACCAACTCAAACTCACCCCTCCCTTTCAACTTAGTTTCACTCAGTGCCAACAAATTCGTCTTTTTTCTCACAAACATTCTGCCTATCTCTTCCCTTTTACTCTTATCTGTACTATACCCATGCACATTAAAAGACCCAAATCTTAGGGTTCTGTATGGAAAACTTGTCGTAAATCCTCTTATGCCTTTGCTTTTTTAGGAATGTCACATTTGGGGCCACAGAGAGTAGGATGCCTAGTTTTATCTTTCGCTACGTTTTTCTTGTCTTTTACAACTCAAATGAGAACACTCGCTGGTAGTATTCTTTTTCCTTACTATAGGGTTTTGCAAAAATTGAAACGTATATTCAGAGAAATGGTACAGGACAGTATTAGGAGGAGACAGCATAACAGAGGGAATCTTTTTGGATAGATATAATTAAATGCATAGAGGGTTTAGGGAGAAATGTAAATGTAGTGGTATTGGAAGATCTCACTGCTAGAGTAGGGGATGAACCAATAGACGGAGTGGTTGGAAAGTGTGGAATAACAGGAAAAAATCGTACTGGAGAGTTGATGATAGCTAACACAGTATTTTGGAAAAAGTCAAGCATAATTACACATGGGAGAAAATGGTAGATGGAAGGGTGGTAAATAGAACTTTGATGGAACTTAAAGTGGTATCCAGAAGAAGAGTAGGAAGAGTTATGGATGTACATGTTCTTAGGGGAGAGAGTGGGGGAATATCAGATAATTTTTTGGTGGAAGGTAAGTTGAGAGTGGAGGATAAATGGAGAAAGAGGAAAAAGAACAGAGGGTAAGAATGTGCTGAGAGCAAACTGTTTAAACAAGAAGTAAAAGGAGCAGGAATACAAGGAGAAGGTGATAGAAGTGTGAGAGGTGGTGAGGGATAAAGTGGAATTTGAAAGGGAAATGGGGGTGCTTCAAGGAGGAAATGAAAAGATTGTGTGTGGCAAAGTGGCAAATATTGCATGTGGAACAAGAAGGATGGGAGGGAATAGAAGGAAGGGTAATGAGTGGTGGGATGATGAAATAAAGAAAGTAGTAGGAGAGAAGAAACGAGTATTTAGGGGCTGGTTACAAACTAGGATAAGAGAAAAATATGAGAAGAATAGAGGAAAGAGAAGAGAAGCAAAAGAAAAGATAAAGTAGGTAAAGGAGAGTACATGTAAAACGGGGGGTGGGTGCGACAGAAATTTCTGAAAGCAATAAAAAATGTTTTGGAAGGGAATTGAGAGAGGAAGGGGAGGTGGGTCAAGTAGAGAAGAAAGGGCATAAGGCGCGCATGGACAGATGTTGATGGAAGAGAAGGCGGTAAGGGGATGATGGGCGGAGTATTCTAGAGAGCTGGTGAATGTGAAGAGGGTAGGTAGGAAGTATTGGTAGCAGTTTGAGGTGCCAAGAAAATGACTGTGATAAGAGAGAAACATGGAAGAGAAATAAGAAAACATTAAGTCCAAGTAGCTCTGAAAATGACGAGAACATGTAAGACTCCTGGATTAGATGGGTGTCATGTGGAGTGTCTGAAGAAGGGAAGTACATTAATAATGGACTGGCTAATGAGGTTGTTCAATGTGTGTCTAAGAGAGGGTAGAATGCTAAATGACTGGAAGAGTGCTTAACAAGGAAAAAGTGAACAAATGTGAGTGTAATACTTTCAGAGGGATCAGTTTGTTGAGTGTAGTTGGAAAGGCTTACGGGAGGGTTTTGATAGAGAGGATTAGGAGAGGAACAGAGAACGTGATTCGTGAGGAACAGTGTGTGTTTAGGAAATTTAGGGCCTGCGTGAATCAGATTTTTGCGTTAAGGCAGATATGTGAGAAAGTTTTGGGAAAACGTAAGGCTGTTTTTTGGGCCTTTATGGATTTGGAAAAGACTTACGATAGGGTAGATAGGATGGCATTGTGGGAATTTTTGAAGATATATGGGATTAGGGGAAAGCTGTTAAGGGCAGTCAAGAGTTTTTACAAGAGTAGTAAAGCTTATGTTAGAATGGGAAATGGAGAGAGCGAGTGGTTTGAGGTAAAGGTGGGATGGTGTCAGGGATGTGTCATGTCGCCATGGCTTTTACGGATATCTAAGAATATATCTGAATACGTGTTACTAGAAACTCACGATGAGTTTAGAGAGGAAAGGGCATTTGACATAATCTTTGCGTTGAGACAAGTCCAGGATAAATGTCCTGTTTATAGTATTTGTTGACCTGACCAAGGCTTTTGGTACGGTGCCCCGTGAAATCATATGGAAGATTCTCTTGAAATATGAAGTCCCAAACAAATTCCTCAAAATTCCTCAGCTCTCCCACTTCAACATGAAAGTAAAAATTACCATTGATGACATACAATCTCTACATCTTTTAGTTGAAATGGATGTAAAGTAGGGTGACGTCCTGGCCCCTATTCTATTCAACCTGTTTATTTATACGATAATGGCACTGATGCAGGACAAACTTAGAAAAGAATTGCATGGCTTGCAGATAAGCACTACAAGTGAACCAAAACCAGAAGATGTCTTTCTTTACCATCGATGATACTGATCAGTGCCACTTTTCATGTACCTTGGGATCAAATTTCCTCTTCTACTAAAATTAATGATGATGTTCAAGGAAAGGTTAACAAGGCTTCACGTGCATTTGATGCTCCAAGATAAATATCTAAGAATATCCACCAAAATCAGTGTATGAAGCGATCTACATCACTACCATTCTCTACGATGCAGAGGAATGAACATATGTGTTCTACAGAAGTAGGGTGTGGAAAATCTATGACTGCCTTGACCTTGTCCTGCAAAGTTAAAATTCCTTGTGAATTCAGGACATGCCCAAGGAATTGTATTTCTTTCTGAAGGAAAGAACACTTCTTAAGCTTCAGTTTGAGACCTGCCTGTTCTAGTCGCGAGAAAACAGTGTGTAGAGTGGGTAGATGTTCGTTAATTGATTTGGAAGCTATGATGACGTCATCGAGGTACATGAACACAGAATGACCAATAAAGTCTGCTAGTACCTTGTGCATGAGTCGTGTGAACACTGAAGCAGCTGATACGAGACCCATGACGAGTCGTTTGAAATTAGTGTCCTGTGGGTGTGCTAAAAGCTGTCAGAGTTCTATACTCTGGGGCTAAGGGGATCTGGAAATATCCCGACATAAGATCTAAGGTCGTGAAAACTACGTTGTTTTCACCGACAGAGTGGATGAACTCCTGAAGGATCGGAATTGGGTGTCGGTCTGTTATGGTGAGTTTATTTAACTCTATGAAGTCTACTACAGGTCGGAAGGACCACTATGACGAGTGGAAAATTCCATTCGCTAATGGATGATTTGATGAAATCTTGCGCAATCATGTCTTAGATAAGGCTATCTATAATCATGCGTTTGCTGTGTGGTAATCTATATGCGGGAATGTAACATGCTTTTGAGTTCTCACGAATGGGTATATGATGCTGAATAAGATTAGTGGCTCCAAGAGGTTCAAATCAGTGGCAATGGTATGTCTGAACTTGTTGCAAACTGCAAGCAAGTCTGCTTGTGCATTAGGAAAATCAATAGGGTTAAGCTGAGATGCATCAATGGGTTCCTGTGCTGTTTGCACATCAGATACTGTAGCACAAACTTGAGAAGTTGGGAATTTGTCATCCATGACTTTAATACGTGAAGGATATACTTGGAAATCGCAAATGTTTGTACCAACTGTGAGATGGAGGGGTGCGTTAGTGTCATTGGCAATTAAAATGCAAGTATGACTTTTCTTTGACGTAGAGGTGATGACTGAAATCAGGGAGATGCCATTCACGTGGGAAGTTTCTGACATACAGAGTACATCAGTGTCTTGTGCTTGGAGAACTCGTATATGTATCCTTGTGTATTCACGGGGGAACAGCGTCTTTGGGCTGATAAGCACTACGTGAGTGTGTTGGAAAGTAGATAACACTTCCGAGGCTGGGGCGGATTGTGTGTTGAAATCCTCTAAGAAGGGCGAGAAATGGTCCTCCGGAGGTGAAAGATCAACATTATTTACTGGGCATTTTGTCTTTAGTTTCGCAGATTTTGACCTTCGAGAAGAATTTGCGCGTCTGTTACGCTTGGAATGTCTTCTTACAGCTGGTAGTGAAGTGTAATGGTTAGAGTCGTGGTCATGTGTGTGTGCGTGTGTCGGTGTCATTTGAGTTAAGAGCTGGTGCATCCTCGTGTGATGAAGCAGAGTTAGTTTGAGCAGATGTGCTAGAATTACTTGACGTTAAATCAGGCTGTGCTAGCTTGACCACGTTGATGTGGTTGACTTTAGGAAAATTTGCTGATGGCAATGCAGGGAAGAAATTATTTGCGTAAATGATGCCATGCTGAGCAGGGTAAATGATGATATTATATTGCTTCATCAGTGTTAAGCCTATGAGCAGGGAAATGAACATCAGCTACGTAGGTGGAAACTGAAATGAATGGGTACTCGTCTTTGAAGCTAATGTCAAGAGAGCATTTTTTAATTATAGAGAAAGGTACTTCATCCACATTGCACAGATTTACGTCTGGGGGTTCCAAAATGGCTAATCGCTTTGTTAGGATGCGGAATTTATGAAAACTGTTCACTGACATGATGTTTACTGGTGTCGAGAAAAACTGTCATTTTTGTGTTTCCAGACTTGGCGTTGAAGGTTAATGTTAGGGAAGATGTGTCTGGGATTTGGGATGTCCAGTGTATGTACTGGTAACGTTGACGTCTGTATGGCTGTGTAAGGGTTCACTGTCCTCGAATGGCACTGAGGTTTCGTAGTATGGGGTCATGCGGGACAGGTGTCACGTGACTCACCTGCGGGGGATGTGTTACGTGCATATCTCACAGGAGATGTGTGGCGTGAATATGCAGGAGATGGGCTACGTGAATACCTTGCCGGGAATGTTGATCCTAGTTTGTGTTGCGTCTGTGATCGCAGTACATGACATTTGTCGAAAGTGTGAAAGCACGTACCGTGAAAATCAAAGTGGTTTTTTGTTTTTTTTTTTTTTTTTTTTTGTTTTTTTTTTTTGCTGTCTTGGGTATTTGTGGTAGCACATGCTTTCCATGTGCCCTGGTTTTTGGCAATAGGTGCAAAACTTACGTGTTCTCGAGGGGGGTCTATGGCGTGATTGGCAGTAGGTGCGAGATGTATTTCTCGATCTCGTGTTATGTGGGGATGCCTGTGTGACCTAAGCTACGGTGTGTTTGTGCGTGATGGGTTTTGACTGGCTCTGTACTTGAGCGATCATTTTGTCAGAGTCCTGAAGCTTTCTAGCAAATCTGGCTACCTTGTCATCTGGTGTGAATGCATAGTGCTAGTCTTTTGTAGTGTTTCTGGGTGTAACTGAGAGAGCAATTGGAGATACGCCATTGTAGGTACTATATGTTCAATTGCAATCTTTTCGTCTACAACCTATTTTGACTACTTAAGGATTTCTCGTAATTTGGTTTTGAATGTGGACGCTATTTTAACTGCTCTGTCCTTC
>NC_134801.1:2837953-2840453 GCF_046742065.1 Oratosquilla oratoria
GATAGCGAGGCCGAGCGGTCCAACCCTACAGAAAGTAAAACAATTTGTGAACCCAACTCAGAAGTTCAGGAAATCCCAGAGATTACTAAATTATCAACCACAGATGCCTTGAGAATTGCAGATTGCGGATTAACAAGGTCGACATTGTTACATCCCATGTAAATTAATAAGGTTGAAGTGTGTTTGAAAGGAATCAATGTAGACTCTGAAGTAATTACAGTCCCAGAATCAGTTAAACTTAAAGGATTGAAGTGGGACTCAGGGATTTATAAGACAAATAAGAACAGAGTAGGAGTATTAGTAATTAATACTATGAATAAAGAGATAGTTTTAAAGAAAGGTACACAAATAGGATGTATTCAGGTGTGTACTAAACCTATTAAGATTTTAAATGAGAATAGTGAGGAGATAGAATTACCAACTTCATCAATTTGTTCAGTACAAGAAGGCATAGACTTAAGAAATAGATATAAAGAATTATTACAATCAACTAATTGCCCTGAGTTGGATGAAGCTTTATTTGCTTTGCTTATGAAACATAAAAAAGCAATTGCTTTGCCGGGGGACGCCTTAGGCAAAACAACTGTTTTAAAACATCACATTAAGTTAAAACCAGGAACACAACCTATCTACATACCAGCCTACAGAGTTCCTCACTCTAGATTAGCTGTAGTAGATAAACTCATCACTGAAATGTTATCACAGGATATTATTGAACATAGTAAAAGTGAGTGGAATTTTCCGTTGATCCTAGTACCAAAGTCGGATGGGACTATGCGACCAGTTATTGATTACAGGGAACTGAATAAGCACACCATTCGTGACAGGTTACCATTACCCATTATCGGTGACATTTTGAGAAGTTTGGGAACTGAGAATAGATATTTTAGTACTATAGATATCAAATCAGCTTTTTGGCAAATAGAATTGCATGAAGATTCAAGAGAGTTCATAGCATTTTCTACTACAACAGGACATTATGAGTTCAAGAGAATGCCATTTGGGTTATGTAATAGTCCATTAACTTACATGAGATTAATGAATACTATTCTAGATGGATTGTTAGGAAACACTGCCAGTGTATTTCTAGACGACATTTTAATAGTTTCTCAGACTGCAGTGGAGCACTTTAAGAAATTAGATTTGATATTCTCAAGACTAGGAGAAGCTGGGTTAAAAGTAAAACTTGAAAAATGTAAGTTCTTGCAAGACAGTGTCATTTACTTAGGACATAAGATAGACAGACACGGACTGAGTACAGTAAATTCAAAGGTGGACGCTGTCAAGAATTTTCCAGTTCCGATCAATGTAGACAAGGTTAGGAGCTTTTTGGGATTAACAGGATATTATAGAAAATTCATTCAAAGTTATGCTGACATTGCTAATCCACTAAGTTCTTTGTTGAGAAAGGACTCAAAGTTCATATGGGGACCTGCGCAACAGCAAGCTTTTGACAAGTTGAAAGATAAACTCACAAGTTCACCTATTTTAATTTTCCCCGACTATGAAAAAGAATTTATTCTTTGTACTGATGCGTCTGACATAGGGTTAGGAGGCATACTAATGCAAGAGAGAAATGGAACTTTAAAACCCATAGCTTACACATCCAGACTTTGTAATAGTGCGGAGAGAAACTATTCTATAACTGAAAGAGAAACTTTAGCAGTAATTTATTCTTTAGAAAGTTTTAGGGATATGATACTAGGGTATCCCATCAGAGTTTGGACTGATCACACAGCTATTCAGAACTTATTTAAGCATAAGAATCTTAGAGGCAGACTTGCTAGATGGTTTGCGATACTTCAGTGCTATGATGTTCAATTTAATTATATTCCGGGTAGAAGGAATGTAGCAGATCCACTTTCTAGAAACATTAGTCAACCAATGACTGGGACTGGATTGATTAATTTTGTTTGTAGTATAGAAGAGTTAGTAACTTTAGATGAAGAAATGCTAATAAGAGAACAGGGAGATGATGAGACATGTGATTCAATAATCAAGCATTTGATGAACCCAAGAGGAGATCCTCCAAAGCTACCAAAGGGGTATAAGATAGAGGAATTTCATTTGATTAATGGAATTTTGTATAGGAAAACATTTGTAAATGGGAAAGATATTTCTAGAGGTCAAGTAAATCAGTTGGTTATACCACAAACTCTGGTAAATGAGATATTGAAGTTACTTCATGATAGTGATTGTAGTTCACATCCTGGAAAGGATAAAACTTATAGACAGGCACAACTTAAGTACTTTTGGTTAGGTATGAAGAAAACTATATATGATTATATAGAAAAATGTGTAAAATGTGTAAAGGTGAAAGGAAATACACCAAAACCTGCTCCTATACTCACCTATCCCATTCCACAGAAACCTTGGGAAAGAGTTCACATGGATACTTTGGAATTACCACTAACCGAGAACGGCTTTAAATACCTATTTGTTGCTATTGATTATTTTTCAAGATTTTGTATATTACAACCCATAATCAATAAGAAAGCTG
>NC_134801.1:2852953-2882953 GCF_046742065.1 Oratosquilla oratoria
ATTCTGGCTACAGCGTCTATCGTTGGTTCTCGATAGTCTTCAATCATAGCCACAGGATTTCCAAGCTTTACCTTAAGCGGATGATGATGGCCACAAACGGGATGGATCGGTCTCTTAGATCAATACTAGATTGAGATCGTCTGAGTTTTGACTACGGAGAGTTAGAGTGACCTTATATGGACATATTGCGCGCGCTTGCATGTGTGTGAAATCGTGTGTGTGTGTACACACACACACACACACACACACACACACACACACACACACACACACACACACACACGATTTCACACACGTGTGTGTGTGTGTGTGTGTGTGTGTGTGTGTGTGTGTGTGTGTGTGTGTGTGTGTGTGTGTGTGTGTGTGTGTGTGTGTGTGTGTGTGTGTGTGTGTGATGGTCTGTAATTGTGTGTGTGATTGTCTGTGTAATTCTGTGTGTGATTGTGTAATTGTGTGTGTGATTGTGTAATTGTGTGTGTGATTGTGTAATTGTGTGTGTGATTGTGTAATTGTGTGTGTGATTGTGTGTATGCGTGTATGTGTATGTGTATGTGTGTATGTGTATGTGTGTGTGTGTGTGTGTGTGTGTGTGTGTGTGTGTGTGTGTGTGTGTGTGTGTGTGTGTGTGTGTGTGTGTGTGTGTGTGTGTGTGTGTGTGTGTGTGTGTGTGTGTGTGTGTGTGTGACTGTATGTGATCGTGTATGTGATTGTGCGTGCGTGCGTGCGTGTGTGTGTATGTGATTGTGCGTGCGTGCGTGCGTGTGTGCGCGTGTGTACGTGCGTGCGTGCGCGTGTGCGCGTGTGCGCGTGCGTGCATGTCCGTAAAATAATTGTCGGGAAAGACGGTTCTCAGGCATATGGATGACGTGAACCACCCATTGCAGCTGACGCTTTGCTAGCGATGCTTCAATGCTGGAAATTTGTACACGTTGCAAGATTTCATTATATGGTACTATGTCCTGCCACGTTAGCTCCAAAATCTTTTTAAAAAATTGAATGTGGAAGGCCTCAAGAACGTTTATATGTCGTCTGTAGTTGGTCTATGTTTCTGAGCTGTAGGGTAGTGTGGAGATATAGGCGGCTCTGTAGACGGATACTTTGGTTTTGGCTCGTAAATTTTCATGATCAAATAACCGAGAACGTAGACGGTCAAAAGAGGCAGACGTCAGGTGGATTCTTGACTGAACCTCATTGTCTATATTGCGTTTTGGTGTCATTATGCTGCTGAGGTAGGTGAACTGTTTGACTTGCTTGAGCTGTACACCACTGGTTTGAAAAATGGGGGGAGGAACGATGGCTGTTCTATCTTGTGCAAGTACCTCTGTCTTCTGTGTGTTGACGTGCACCTATGGATTGGTAAATTGCGGAGACCACTGAGATAGTGTGTTGTGCTATCTCTGTGGCTAAGGGTTGTGACAACAGTAAGGAACAGGTTGAATATCACAGGTACCAGAATACAACCTTGTTTAACTCCCATTTCAACAATGAAGAGGTCTTATTTTTGCCCTCCCGCCAGTACGCAGGCTTTCATTCCGTCATGAAAGCTTTTGACGATATTGTGCAAGTACCTCTGTCTTCTGTGTGTTGACGTTCAGTCCTATGGATTGGTAAATTGCGGAGACCACTGAGATAGTGTGTTGTGCAATCTCAGCGGAGTGAGCCAGCAGGTCAAAGTCGTCAGTTTACTAGGGCAATCTCTATCTGACTGCTGAATTATCTCTGACTGCTGAAGTATTTTGTCCACTATAATACGTCAGTTATGCACACAGATTTATATTTGTTACATAGTTTACTGCAGTTCCATAAGATGAGTAGTAGTAAGTTTGGTGTGGGCCTGCAGGCGATGGAAATTAAAGAGGTTCTCATCTAGGCGGAGTTGTATCCGCACTCCTTTGTCATCATAAAGCTTGTTGTGGCTAAGGGTTGTGACAACAGTAAGAAACATGTTGAATATCACAGGTATCAGAATACAGCCTTGTTTAACTCCCACTTTGACAGTGAAGAGCTCTTATTTTTGCCACCCCGCCAATACACAGGCTTTCATTCCGTAATGAAAACTTTTGACGATTGTTATGCCATGACTTCCCAAGGCACGATGGTCCCTGAGTATTCTAATTGAGGGCCCTAATATGGCGTAACAAAGTCCGAATTATGAGAGAGGACTTAGGCCCTTAAGTTCTGTGTAATTACCCATCAACTGTATCTTAAGAGCATTCCACTATATTGTTTCAAATAAAGAGCAACAAAGGAAAATAGATTTAATTATAAATGAAAGCTTAAGCATGTACAGAACAATTCCAATTTAGAATAAGTTATTGCCGGCGAATGAGAATTGGAACACATGGAAAAGCCGGCAGCTTTTAACAAGAGTATTAAGAAAAATAAAGATTTTTGGAAAAAGTATAACCATTACCATATAGACATAGAACCACACGGGATATAATCATCAAAGTTAATTTACTCACTAGAGACCTAGCTGCACTGGAACCAAAATGTTTCATCTTACTTGACACAGGGTATTCTCACCAGTTCTTACTAGCTTGGTCCCTCCAGGCAAACTCTCCTAACCCACCTGGCCAACCGCCCTCGTTACATTCGACCACCAATACAGCAAAGCAAAAAGCATCCACATTCTTCGTTACAAGATACAAGTTTTTATATCAGACTGTACATGACTATCACATAATTATTCATGTACTAGTGTGGTTAAGCATTCATACTACACCACAATACAAGGAATACATTCATCGTACCTCCGAACAACGTATCACCTAACAGACGACACCAGTCGTTGGAGGCGAAGGGACACTAAACTTACATAGTACATAGTTTCATACATACTACATAATACATAGTTTATGTAATACATAGATTATCATAGAAAAAATGCACTCTTGTATAACACCCCCACCTTTAAATTAAACACAATAGTGTTTATAACCGGAATAGTGCACTTTTTTCAACTATCCAAGTTCCAAAATAGTGAAATAACCTTTATACAATAAATCATAGGAGTACATTACATGATATCGAGGCAATAAACAACCACAGCCTCAACCAATCTAATAACTTTACTCTTTCTCTTTCTTGATCACGATCTCTATCTTTGTCTCTTTCTCTGTCTCTTCTTTCACGATCTCTATCTCTATCTCTTTCCCTTGACCGTGACCTTCTCCTCGACCGGGAGGATGACCTAACCCTTGACCTTGATCTTGATCTACGGTGTCGTGACCGTGATCGTGATCTTGACCTTGTCCTTGATCTACTTCTCCTCCTTCGTGATCTACTTCTTGATCTAGACCTACTTCGTCGACGCCTATCTGCATCTCTTTCCTCGTGTATTTCGAATAGGGTAAAGAACTTGGTCAAGGCTGGCAACACAGTTCTTGCTGTAATGGAACGCAGTGGAATGGCCTCTGGAAACCTGGTGGTATTGCACATTAGGGTTAACATGTACAGATGCCTCTTTTTGGTTTTGGGCAGGGGGCCCACGACATCAATTAGCACATGGATAAAAGGTTCCGGCACCACAGGAATAGGTTGCAACGGTGCAGGAGGAATAACAATATTAGGCTTACCTATCAACTGGCATGTTTCACATGTTTTACAATACTGTGCTATGGATACCAGGCAAATAGAAGTACTTGATAATCTTATCCAATGTTTTCTGCACACCCAGATGTCCTCCTATGTAGTCATGTGAAAAACTGATGATTTTCTCTCGATACACGTCCGGAACGATAACCTGATGAAACTCACACCAACTCATTTGCAGGAACATCTGGCGGTCTATATTTTCTCATTAGTACATCATCACGCGTATAATAACATGTAGCTTCATTTGAGATGTCCTTCTCTTGTATGGCCCTTGCAAATAATGGGATTAATGACCTATCAGCTTTCTGGGCAGATATTAGATTACTACGAGTCATTAGGAGAACACTTAAATCCACACTTTCACATACATTACTCTGCGCTTCATTCACCTTATCACTAGACAGACTGCACGGCAGAACCCCGGGCCTAGGCGAATCCACATCACGATCAGCAAGTTCATCTGGTTTAACAGCAGGTCCTGTACTAGAGTCTACATTAAACAAACTACTAATATCCATATCAGCAGTTTCTTCACTGGTTTTCATCCTTGCCTGGCTGCAAGTAACTGCGCATGCTGGAAAAATATCTCCACACTCGCTTTCTAAACCCTCGGCAGGATCCCATTCCAGTGGAGTCGTACTCACCACGGGATCAGGCACAATTAACTTTCCCGCTATATCATCTCCTAGCAAGACACTCACTCCCTCAACAGGTAAAGTCTCCCCAATTCCAACCAACACAGGCCGTGATAATTCAGTTCGGAGAAACCACTTACACAGGGGAACCGTCATAGTCCCCCCAACCCCCTTTATCAATATATGCTCAACCATCAACGCCTGGAACGTCAGGAACAGCGCTTTGTAATACCATACTGAGCGATGCAGCAGTGTCTCGCAACACAGTTACAGACACTCCGGGCCTATCCTCCTCGACAGACACTGTACCAGGGAATACAAATGGGTTAAACAGACGGCGTTCTCTTCCCACATCAGCATCCCCTTTTTCCTTTACATCTGCTGAAAGCAAAGTTACATTAGCAACACGTTTCTCTCTAGTTAACAAATCAGGACACCTTGCCCTTACGTGCCCAATTTTTTTTTTACAGTAAAAGCAACCAATTTTTGACACATCTGTATTGCTTTTACCCAGGGTCCAGGTACCTTTACCCTTATGTACTTTTCCCTCTTGAGGTTGAGAAATGCCTGGAGGGGAAGGAGGCTTACTTGATTTATGCGTTAATGTATAGTTTTCCGCCAATGTGGCAGCTCGATCAATTCTACTTCCTTTTCTAGCAAATAGGTTCGGACGTCCGGTGGAATACCCTTAACATATTGTTCCAGTGCAATTAGTTCCTTTAACTCCTTATATAAGTTTCAATTCCCCTAGCTGATAGCCATCTATTAAATAATTTATTCACACTGTTACTATACTCGAGGTATGGCTGGTGGTTTCCTCTAAAACAGTTTCTAAACTTTTGTCTATAAAATTCTGGAGTGCATAAGTATGCCTTCATCACTGTATCCTTCACTACCGAATACTGGCTCTGATCTTCAGAGGACAAGAATAAGTACGATGAACGAGCCTTACCCACTAAGGCCGTTTGTACCAGCACACACCAATATGGCTTAGGCCAGGAGAGGGTGGTTGCCAAGCCTTCGAATTGCTCGAAAAACTCCTCCGGCTCACCTCTAGGAAAGTAGGGACAAGGCGTACTACACTGTTTATCAAATGTAGGTTCCAGCAACCCTTGGACACCCTGCTTCTCCATCATTACGAACTTGAAGTTCGTTTCAACCTTAAACCTTTCAAGTGCTATCCTCTCCTTCTCCAACTCCTTCTCCAACTCCTTCTCTACTTTAAATTTCTCTAGAGCTATCCTCTCTTTCTCTACCTCCAACTCCATCTTAGTAATTCCCGCCTTATCCTCATCTCTCTCCGTCTCTCCTTGAAGCTCAATATCACACAATGCCTTGGCACTATCCTCCAGAATTTCTTTTGAGATCAAATCTTGAATGACTGCTTTCTTAATATCAGCCTTGTTAGATTTACCTGTGATTTGAACCTTGTAAAACCTAGCCAAAGCCATCCAGTCATCCTTAAGTACTTTACAGTTCTGCAAAAGGGCAAGCCCAGGATCCTTAATAAATTGTGCAATATCAAACGACTCCATATCAGCTAGTGAGGAATTATAACCTAACTAATACAATGTTCAGTAAACAATGGTTAAGTACTCTTCAAGAAACATTAAACACAATTATTATTCACTGCAAAGTATACCGCACTGATAATACACCGCTGTATAATACCTTATACTTTATAGTACGACACCTTGTTTTGTATAATACACTCACTGCACAATATGGTACCCCACATATTCAGTAGTACGATCACCGCACAATCACTATCACAATACGTGCAATCATAATGCCACACACTATATAGTACCCGGCATTATATAGTACCTTCACTTTATATGGTACCTTCAATTTGTATGGTGCCTTCAATTTATGGGATACCCCGCAGCTCCACCATTTTGTTATGGCATGACTTCCCAGGGCACGATGATCCCTGAGTATTCTAATTGAGGGCCCTAATATGGCGTAACAAAGTCCGAATTATGATAGAGGACTTGGGCCCTTAAGTTCTGTGTAATTACCCATCAACTGTATCTTAAGAGCATTCCACTATATTGTTTCAAATAAAGAGCAACAAAGGAAAATAGATTTAATTATAAATGAAAGCTTAAGCATGTACAGAACAATTCCAATTTAGAATAAGTTATTGCCGGCGAATGAAAATTGAAACACATGGAAAAGACGGCAGCTTTTAACAAGAGTATTAAAAAGAAATAAAGATTTTTGGAAAAAGTATAACCATTACCATATAGACATAGAACCACACGGGATATAATCATCAAAGTTAATTTACTCACTAGAGACCTAGCTGCACTGGAACCAAAATGTTTCATCTTACTTGACACAGGGTATTCTCACCAGTTCTTACTAGCTTGGTCCCTCCAGGCAAACTCTCCTAACCCACCTGGCCAACCGCCCTCGTTACATTCGACCACCAATACAGCAAAGCAAAAAGCATCCACATTCTTCGTTACAAGATACAAGTTTTTATATCAGACTGTACATGACTATCACATAATTATTCATGTACTAGTGTGGTTAAGCATTCATACTACACCACAATACAAGGAATACATTCATCGTACCTCCGAACAACGTATCACCTAACAGACGACACCAGTCGTTGGAGGCGAAGGGACACTAAACTTACATAGTACATAGTTTCATACATACTACATAATACATACATAGTACATAGTTTATGTAATACATAGATTATCATAGAAAAAATTAACTCTTGCATAACACGATATTGAGAAATTTTGGAGGGATACCAAACTTATGAAGGACAGACCAGAGGAGTTCCCTTTTACTGTGTCAAATGACTTTGTTAGGTCAATAAATGCCAGATGTAGATCATGATTATGTTCGAGGGATTTTTTTCTTTTTCTTTTATCTAGACTATGGAGAAGATAATGCTTGTGGTATTTCTGTCTTTTCTGAAGCCACTTTGCGTCTCGGGTTAGCAAGTCTTACGGGCATGAATAATGTAGTGGGCTACTACGATACGACTCGGCTGTTTCCACAAAATGACTTGTTATCTTTCTTCTTGTAGATGGGCATTCTACAACAAAAGATACATCTTTTTCTTACCACTTCATAGACCTCTTACACAACATTGAGATGAAACATTTCAAAGAACTGTCTCGTGTTCCTATAGCCCCCACATTCTTTGTAGAGGTCATGATTCTCTCTTGGCAGAGCATCCGGGGGAAAGAAACACCATGGATAAAGTTAATAACTACCTAAACTGGCCTCACACACGTAAAGAAGTGACCATAGCTGCAGAAACCACAAGTAGAGAAGTAGTGAAGTCTATTAGAGATGCTGAGGAATATATTCCACTATCCCATTTCTAATGAAATATGTGTGACAGCCAGTTTCCTTAACTGTAGTCATGTATTCTATAGAATCTGTTCCCCACGTGTGGAAGCAGAGCCTAGATGACTGCCTTTCCTGCAGGGTACCCATCGCTTAAGGAACTAACACCATTGATATGAACACACATACATGCATTCATACATACATACATACATACATACATACATACATACATACATACATACATACATACATACATACATACATACATATACCAAAGGCTTTTTCCCCCTTACACTGGAGGTAGCCAAAAAAAAAAGCATAGAAACACTCCCACCCATTCCATCCCCTACATACCCCACTCCCCTCTACCCTCTTCCCTCCCTCTTCTCTTGGCACTTCCTGGATGACGGGTCATCCTTGCATCTTGTCCACTGCTCTGGGTCAGAAGCAGTGTCGCAAGAGACAGCACATCCACAGCAAGGCCGCTTCATTAAATCGGCGACCCCCCTCTTCGTCCCCTCATGCAGAAAAAAAAGAAGACGGGGAGAAATCCCTTCCAGCTGCGTCAATTTATTTCTCATACATACTCCCTCACCTCCAATCCTCCACCCACTCCCCCTTGTGCATCGCAGCAGCATCCATACACAACCCTTCTCCATTCATCCCTATCTTCTGTCCTCTCCCGTCCTTTCTCAACATACATTTCCCTCTTTCCCAATGCTCTTTTTACCCCATCCATCTCATCCTACGTCGACCCCTCATGTTCACTCCTTCCACCTCTGCCTTTCACAACTCTTTAATTAATCTTTCTTCACTCATTCTCTCCTTGATTGTAATATCTACCACCGTGAAAGTGAGTTGAAGTTTAGTGTATATCGTAAACCAACCAATGTTTGTTCATATATACACTATCATTCTTCACACTCTGATGGCGTAAAAAGATATGTTTTTCTTCGATGTTCCTCAGGTCCCTACCCATTTGCAGCCCAGAGTACATCGATCATGAAATAAGATGTATTTACGATATTGGTATTAAGCTGCAATACCCCACACATGTTCTTGATACAGCTTACAATTGTGCTAAAAGGACATTTCATAACCTCAGGTCAGGTCAAACTTTCAATATGAATAACTTGCTAATTCTACCGTACCAAGAAAACCTGCAAAATATTCCAAATATATTATGTAAATTCAACATTAATGTAGTTTTTAACAATAAGAACACTGTAAGACAATTGCTCAAAAATGGTTTTGCCAATAGAGATAAAGGGTGTATGTACAAAATACCTTCGAAATCATGTAATCAGTTTTATGTTGGTCAGACTGATAAAACACTCAAAACACGAATCAATCAACACAAGAAATACGTTAAAGAGGGAAACCAATCTAGTGGCATATTCAACCACATGAACCATTTTAGCACCCAGTCGACTGGGGTAACGCTAAAGTCATCACATATAACAATAACATCACAGAAAGAAATCTAATTGAATGCAGTTTGATCAAATCTAGTAAGGTAATGACTGTTAATCTCCATCAAGGTTTGTACTAATTAGATAGTTATATTTGCCATGAAATTTCAAAATTATTTAGATTATAATATAAGTTATGAGCAATTGTCCCATACTTGTTGGTTACAGGACGGTATCAAACGTCACGTGTATTTCTTCCACTACCTCTCCGAATTCTCTCTTCACCATGTCTCACTCAGTCATATATTCCGTACCTTATTTCTTCATTTTATAATTCCTTCTTTGTATCAGCACTGAAGATGTAATTATACGAAAGCGCTCTGCTTTGTTAGTTTACTTTTCCTAGTGGTTACTTACGCATTTGTGAACACACGTCACTAGTGTTTTTATTGCATATACATATATATATATGTGTGTGTGTGTGTGTGTGTGTGTGTGTGTGTGTGTGTGTGTGTGTGTGTGTGTGTGTGTGTGTGTGTGTGTGTGTGTGTGTGTGTGTGTGTGTGTGTGTGTGTGTGTGCGTGTATTGCAGTATTTCACAAATGACACGTGAATATAATTTGCAGAAACAACACTGGTAAATAAGAGATGTAGTCCGACGTTTTCGTTTATTTAAGACATCATCAAGGGAATACAATAAAGGAGATACAGACAGTACATATACAGAAGTAAAAATATTTCAGGAAACACGGAAACATGTGTCACACAATCCTGAGAAAATTACCAACAGCCCTCAGGTCACTGATGGACCAAATGTCCGGCCAGGAAAACATGTAAAAAAATTCTTTGAAATAAAATTATCAAGCCTGTACATACCTAGGCTTAGATTGATATTTTGATCAAATGTTTGTTTTATGTGGCTTGATTCAATTATGTTCCTTTCAGTAAAGGAATTACAAGATGTTATTTTAATAGCATTTTTCCAGTCAATTACATGATCTTGGTCCCTCACATGAACAAAAATACCACTAGACATTTGAACACTTCTCACACTGTATTTATGTTGGTTTATTCTTGTTTGTAAATCTTTGCCAGTTTATCTGATGTAAAACTTTTGGCACTGCAGACAAGGAATGGTATATACGCAAACTTCAGTGTTATGTGGAGAATTTTTAATTAGTATATTTTTGACAGTACTATTGTTCTTAAAGACCACATTTATTTTGAATTCCTTAAGTATTTTTGGTAGTCTTGCCATACTCTTATGAAAAGGAAGCACTAGGAGGTTCTTATGACAAAAATTATTTTTCTCCTGTGGAGTTTTATTGTAAGAGGCCGGTAGTTGTACGAATGGAAATTAGGTTGAGAAATACATGGGTATTGAAATGCTGAGTCAACGAGTCAAGACTCGACGCCTACTGTTTGATAACATTGAAGGCGCCGTTCTGTCTGTATAAACACGGCCGACAGAGGTGACTGTTTTATAATCGCTGATGTAATCAATTCAATGTTAGCGGCAGACCATTTGCGCAATGACGTCACGCTCATGCTCACGCTCATGCTCACGCTCATGCTCTTGCTTTTGCTTATGCAGCAATATTTCTGAAAGGACTGTAACAGCCTCTCGGATTGGAGGTAAATGGGTATAAAAACAAATATTATTGGCCTAAAAGAAAAAAGACACGCCCTTAAGGTGTGTCACATGTTTTGAGAAGTAAAACACTATTGGACGAATAAAAAGTGACGTCTGAACGAAGGTGGTCTGGCGTGGAGGAAAGGATCTCGGACGAGTTGAGAGAGGGAGATCCTGAGTGTAACTAAGACAGTGTAATTATAGTAGAAGAAAACTAATCCAATTTCCTTAACCTCAGGACTGGTTAAAATACATAACAATTACTAGGCATGGGGCCTACTGCTTAAGAAGAACTTGAAAAGTTATTGGAATTGACGTAACCAAGGCAAGGGCCTTGTGAGTGAAATTTACCAGACTACTATAAGTGTAACGGTCGAGGACCGACAGTGGTGGTGACAGTGATGACAAAGGAGGTGAAATTATAGTAAGTTTTTATAGCCATAGTGTGGGAATTGTCTACCAAATGCTTTAGATATTCTAAGTCTGATGCAATGCTGTATATCTTGCTCAACTCATTATCCAGAAATTCAGGGCTGCAAATTCTGTACGCTCTGAGGAACATTGAACTAAAGACAGAAAACTTAGCTTTTTCACTGTGAGCAGAATAATAATGAACGTAAGGTAACCTATACATGGAGTTCTTTGTGAGAGAATTGTTGCCCAAGATTCTTCCCCCTTTTGTTTTGTGGAAGCGTTATGTGGATGACATTTTATGCATATGGCCGGTAGATCACAATTTAGATTTTTTTCTTGGTAAATTAAATAATCTGGTTCCATCAATAAAATTCACCATCGAAACTGAAATAGATAACAAGCTACCATTTTTAGATATTTTACTACACAGAAGCGGAAGATATTCTAAATATAATGTTTTTAGAAAAAACACTAATAATTTATCTTACGTTCATTATTACTCTGCTCACAGTGAAAAAACTAAGTTTTTTGTCTTTAGTTCAATGTTCCTCAGAGCGTACAGAATTTGCAGCCCTGAATTTCTGGATAATGAGTTGAGCAAGATATACACACTTTGGCTATAAAAACTTACTATAAAACTCCACAGGAGAAAAATAATTTTTGTCATAAGAACCTACTAGTGCTTTATTTTCATGAGAGTTTGGCAAAACTACCAAAAATACTTAAGGAATTCAACATAAATGTGGCATATAAGAACAATAGTACTGTAAAAAATATACCAATTAAAAATTCTCTACATAACACTGAAGGTTGCGTATACACCATTCCTTGTCTGCAGTGCCAAAAAATTTACATCGGACAAACTGGCAAAGATTTACAAACAAGAATAAACCAACATAAATACAGTGTGAGAAGTGGTCAAATGTATTCTGATACCCTATCACTCCAGGTACTTGGATAACTATATTTCATTTCGAAAAAAAAATATTTGGTTAGGGTTAAGGGTTAAAGTTAGGAGGTTTATGTAGTATCCCCTGAAGTCGCGTAGTATTTTTTTTTGTGACTTATAAATTAATATGATTAAACAAACCATTGTATGTATCTATGAATATTATTTACATTTGTGAAATTAATGTTGCCATAAACCATGATAGTTTTTGTAAGAAGAAAGCATGTTTATGGAAAATGATTGTATAATTTTACCAAATATTGAAATATTGGTTGTTTTCATTTAATTTTTATGCGGGTGGATATAGTTCGTTCACAAACTTCTACGTTTTTGCAGATAAATCCCTATAACTATATATATTCTGAAGATAAATAAACTAGATACCTTTCTTCACCTTTCAGCTGTAGATATTTATTGACTATCCACACACACACACATGCACATACACACGCACACAAAAGAATGTGTACACATGATATTTGTGTTTGTGTATGCATGTATTTTCAAACTAGGGTTTCCCAACTTCGGGAGGGGGGGGGCGCACACCTGGGAGGGAGAGTATTCAAAGCCATATTCAATCAAAAGAAAATGTTTTGATTAGGGTTAGGTGGTTGATGGTGAGGGAACACGCCACTACTGTAGCCCCCCCCCCCTTAAGTTATTATTCTTGTAACATAAGAATCAATATAATTAAACAAACCATTATATGTGTTCATAGATATTATTTATATTTGTGAAATTAATGTTGCCACAAACCATGATAGCTTTTGTAAGAAAAAATCATGCAATGTTGAAATATTGCTTATTTCCATTTAATTTTAGTGCAGCGGAAATTAATTATTTAAAAACTCTTCCTAGGTTTTTCCAAATAAACCCCTATAACCATGTATATTCTGAAGACAAATAAAATAGATACATTTCCTCACCTTTTAGCTGTAGGCCTTTATTGTCAATCCACACACACACTCACATACGCACGCAAAAGAATGTGCATATATATATATATATATATATATATATATATATATATATACATATATATACATATATATATAAATATATATATATGTATATATATACATATATATATGCATATATATATATATATATATATATATATATATGTACATGTATATAAATATACATATATATATATATATATATACATATATATTGCTACGGGACGGACTGGTTATGTGAAGAGACGTTACGTATAACGGATAAGTGCTTAAGAACCAGCTCACTTCTAGAAGCCACTGTAGGACTGAATTACCTGGTCAGCGCCTAGATAATTCGTAAGACTAGAAGTAAAGTAACAAAGAAGATTCCAGGAAAGGAATATTAAACTAGCGATAAAACTAGTAAACGAAATTATTAATAACATGGAAAATATTTACAGGCAATAATAAACACAAAAGAGAATGGGCAGTGGGGTCAATGGGACCATTACACGAATACAAGAATAAGGAAAGTATCGTTCAAATACGAAGTACAAGATACGTATACAATATGGTACTAAGTACAAATAGGTCAGGAACATATGTATCAAAATAAGTAATAAGTACAAATACAAGTATAACGCAAAGCAATGTATATAAGACAAGTAATGGAGGCAAAAGGGGTGATCACTTCACACGAATCGTCTCATGAGTCCAAACTATTAGTTTTATCAAGAGAGCAATATGCGAGAAATGACAAGGTGTGAGTGATTTCCACAGCTTATATACCATTGGACCGGAAGCGGAATACTTCCGGTGAAGGGTGCGGGTGAGCGTTGAGGAGGGGGGGAGGTAAGTTAACACACGTCAACTTGGATAGTTTTAAGACCCTCGACTCGCTTGAACAATCTACTTATTTAGTAACTGTCAAATCTGTGCGCTCCGAACTATTCAGGATTACTTCGCTTGTCTGTTTGTTCTACAAGAGTGCGCACATTTTTTCCGCACGTAGGCAAGATTACATATAGTGGACGGGCGATACTACTTACATTGTTACAATACATACATAGACAAGAAATATGAACATAGTTATGTAATACAAAGGAACACAATTCTATAACATAATTACATACATGACGTAATATCTAATATTACGTTACAATATATATATATACATATGTATATACATATATATTGTGACGCCTATGGGGAAGGGTCAGGTTCAAAAACTAGAGTTCTGCTTAAAGAATGATTATTTCCTTCAAAAGAAATAAAACAAACATGATCGAAGTATAGAATGTCGCCAAACGAGCGAAAATTACAATGTCCGAATACACATATAAGTTCACAATGATAAATAATATACCAGACAAAGTGTTTCTTTAGAACATAAATGGCTCAAATAGCCGGGACACGTAAATATAAGAGTCGAGAGTTATATCGACTATCGAAAGAAATGCAGAGTCCTACAATGACTCGCGAAAATACAAGTCGAGATGAAACTACGACTAAAAATGTCTAAGTCCAACAGAGAGGACGAGTGCTAGCAAGACTAGACAAAAAATATAAGATTAATAGCAATGGGACTCTGTAAACAGAGCCCAGCTTAATCGTTACAAACACTGATATTTATACACTTCTCCGTAAGATCCGGAGGGCTGCCAAGTGTCGCTAGATGCAACGATTAACATGAGAGTTTTTTAATACTTCCAAGTACAACACGGATATTCTCTACATCAATGAATACATAATGATATATGATAAAGTTACCTTGTCAATCTTAGATAAGCAGAAACTTAACAGTTTTTATATGAAAATCTATACATACGTAAATATAAGTTAGGGGAACGTTGTTGCCACAACGTTCGTTCACACGTAATTTTTCCAGAACGCATGTAAGCTATGAATTCTCACCAACGTCTATGACGTCCGAAGACAAAGAGAATATGCAATTTCTCTTAATCTTACGTAAATCAATTCCTAAGATTGACAAGATAGATCCACAAGATAATACACATACATAAATTTATATGCAATGTATGAAATATGTTTGACAAAGCACAAAAAGAACGAAATACGTCTGATAAATAAAATTCATCACTTTGACAGTCTTCATACGTCGATTACTGACGGTGTGATGCAGAGAGTCCACCAAGCCTCCCTTGGGAAAGGCCGGCATAGTCCAAGGTACATATACGCACATGCGCGCATGTGCGTCTGAATGAAATCTTCACTACGACGAATCTGTAGTCGTAACTATGTATGTATATATATATATATATATATATATACATATATATATACATATATATATACATATATACATATATAAATATACATATATATATATATATACATATACATACATATATATATATATGTATATATATGTATATATATATATATGTATATATACATACATATACATAAATATATACATATGTATACATATATATATATATCATACATATACATATACCAAGGCTTTTTTTCCCTTACAAGGGAGGTAGCCAAAAAGAAAAGGCATAAAATCACTCCCACCCATCCCCTCCCTGAATACACTCCACACCCCTCCACCCTCCCCCCCATCTTAGCACCTCCTGAATGACGGGTCATCCCTGCACCTTGGCCACTGCCCTGGGTCACAAGCAGTGTCGCAAGACACAGCACATCCACAGCAAGGCCGCTTCATTAAATCGGCGACCCCCCCTCTCCGTCCCCCCATTGCATAAAATGAGAGGACGGGGAGAAATCCCTTCGGGCTGCGTCAAATTTTGCTCACACATACTACCTCACCCCCCATCCACCCGCCCATTCATCCTCATGCTATCACAACATCATCCATATACAACCATTCTCCATTCACCCTTGTCTTCTGTCCTCTCCCGTCCTTCCTCAACAGACATTCCCCTCTTCCCCAAAGCCCCCTTCACCCCATCCATCCACCTCATCCTCGGACGCCCCCTCATGTTCACTCCCTCCACATCTGCCTTCCACACCTCTTTTACTAGTCTTTCTTCACTCATTCTTTCCATGTGTCCAAACCATACTAATATTCTTTCATCAACCCTATCTCCCAGCTCCCTTTCCACCCCTGTTCTCCTCCTCACCTCCTCATTTCTCACTCTATCTAGCCTAGTAACCCCCATCATACTTCTCAGACACCTCATCTCAAACACATTCAAACTCCTTCTCTCTTCTTCTCTTATGTTCCATGTTTCTGCCCCCTACAGTGCTGTTGGCACAATCACTCCTTCATACAGTCTCCTCTTAGCATCCATTCCCAAATGTCTATTCCTCATTACACTCTTTAATCCACCAAGGCATTTACTCGCTTCTCTCAATCTACATTCTACCTCCACTTTCACTCCACCTTTCCCTGCCACATTTGCACCCAAGTATCTAAAACTATCCACTTCCTCCAGTCGCTCTCCCTTAATGCTCACTTCCAGTCTACTGCCACTTTCACCCCTTGTACATCTCATCACCTTACTTTTACCCACATTTATCTTTAGCTTTCTTCTATCACATACTCTCCCAAACTCTGCCACCAACTTCCTCAATCCCTCCTCCGATCCTGCCACAAGCGCAGTGTCGTCCGCAAACAACAGCTGGCTCACCTCCCACTTTTCTCCATTTTCTTTAACCATCTCCAATCCCTTGCCCACTACCCTTGCATTTACCTCTCGCACCACCCCATCCATGTATAAGTTGAACAGCCAGGGCGACATAACGCATCCTTGACGAAGTCCCACCTTTACCTCGAACCACTCACTCTCTCCATTCCCAATCCTGACACAAGCTCTACTATTCTCATAAAAAATCTTGACAGCTCCCAGAAGCTTTCCTCCTATCCCGTATATCTGCATAACCTCCCACAGTGCCTTCCTGTTTACACTATCATAAACCTTTTCCAGATCCATAAAAGCCCCAAAAACATCCTTCCCCTTTCCTATAGCTTTCTCACATATCTGTCTAACCACAAAGGTCTGATCTACACAACCTCTACCCGTCCTAAATCCACACTGTTCCTCACCAATTACTCCTTCTGTTCCTCTCCTAATCCTCTCAAACAAGATCCTCCCATAAGCCTTCCCGACTACACTCAACAAGCTAATCCCTCTGAAACTACTACATTCACACTTGTCCCCTTTTCCCTTGTAAAGAGGAACTATACAGGCACTTCTTCAGTCCTCCGGCACTCTACCCTCTCTCCAACAAACATTAAATAACCTCACCAACCAGTCCACCATCACTGTACCTCCCTTTTTCAGACATTCCGCATGGCATCCATCCAGACCAGGTGCCTTACCTGCTTTCATCATCTTAACAACTGCCTTCACCTCATCCTTCCTTATTTCTCCTCCATTCTCCTCATTCATCACTCATTTTCTTCGCACTTCCCACTGCAGCAATCTTTCCTTCCCTATCCTCCTTCACATTTAGCAACTCCCTAAAATATTCTGCCCATCTTCCCCTTACTGCCTTCTCTTCCATTATCATCTCTCCATCTGCACCTTTTACCTTTTCTTCTCTGCTTGATTCGCCTCCTCTTCCTCTCTTAATTTCTTTCCAAAACATCTTTTTTTTACTTTCAAAATTTTCTGTCATACTCTTATCCCATTTCACATCTGCTCTCCTCTTTGCAACCTTTACCTTTTGCTTTACTTCTCTTTTCTTTTCTTTATACCTCTCATATGACTCCCTCGTCCTATTTTGTAACCAATCTGTGAAAGCTCGCTTCTTCTCTTCTACAACCTTTTTTGTTTCCTCATCCCACCATCCACTACCCTTTCTTCTATTTCCCCCTGTCCTTCTTGTTCCACACACCATCCTTGCACACTTTATGACTCCCTCCTTGAACCATCCCCATTCCTCCTCCACACCCAGCTCTACTCTACCCTTTACTCCCTCCCACTCCTCCTTCAGCTTCTTTCCGTACTCCTTCTCCTTTTCCTTCTCATTCAAAGAGTTCACTCTAAGAACCTCCCTACCTTTTGTCCCTTTCCTCTTCCTCCATCTATCCTCCACTCTCAACTTACCTTCCACCAAAAAATGATCTGATATTCCCCCACCCTCTCCCCTTAGCACATGTACATCCTTAACTCTTCCTATCATAATCCTATTTACCACTACATAATCCATTAGCGCTCTATCTACCACCCTTCCCTCTACCACCCTCTCCCATGTGTACTTATGCTTGACTTTCTTCCGAAACACTGTATTTGCTATCATCAACTCTCTTTCTAGACACATTTCCACCATCAACTCTCCACTACGATTCTTTCCTGGAACTCCACATTTCCCAACCACTCCATCGATTGGACCATTTCCCACCCTAGCATTAAGGTCTCCCAGTACTATCACATTGACATTTCTTCCCAAATCCTTTATGCACTCATTTAGATCTATCCAAAAGGCCTCCCTTTCTTCTACACTCTTCTCACTGCCAGGCCCATATGCACTTACAAAGACCCACATCTCCTTCCCCAGTTTCACCTTCATCCACATTATCCTTGAGGAAACCTCCTTCCACTCCACTACCCGTTTACCTATCTCTTCACTTACTAGAATAGCCACCCCTTCCCTCCCTCGCCCTCTCTTCACTCCTGATAACCTCCCACTTACACTCCCAAACTTACACTCACCCTTCCCTTTCAACTTAGTTTCACTCAAAGCCAACACATCCATCTTTCTTCTCACAAACATACTACCTATCTCTTCCCTTTTACTCTCATCTGTACCACATCCACGCACATTAAAAGACCCAAACCTTAGGGTGCTGGTCCGAGGCTTTCCAGCCCCTCTCATGCCTTTTTTTTTTTTTTTTTTTTTTTTTTTTTTTTTTTTTTTTTTTTTTTTTTTTTTTTTTTTTTTTTTTTTTTTTTTTTTTTTTTTTAGGAATGTCCCCTGTGGGGCTACAAGGAGAATGCCTAGTCCCAATCCCCGTCCCTTTCTTCTCGCCTCTTACGATCCAAGTGGGAATACTTGGTGGCAGTATTCTTTTCCCCCACCACAGGGAATTCCCCCATCACAGAAAAGGAATACTCAGAGAAATTGTACAGGACAGCAACAAGGGGTTGGAGGACAGCATAACGGAGGGACAGTCGTAGTATAAAAGTGTCATCATTTCACTATGTACAGAGTTTTCCTCTATCATAGACAAAATTATGTGTGACTCTGGTCCGTAGGGGCGCCCCATATAGACCCTAAAGTATCAACTGCATGCTACTTTGCCACAATAACAAGCAGCCAATACCCCAGACGGGGTATATATATATATATATATATATATATATATATACATATACATATACATATACATATACATATACATATACATATACATATACATATACATACATATATATACATATATATACATACATATATATATATATATATATATATATATATATGTATGTATGTATGTATGTATGTATGTATGTATGTATGTATGTATGTATGTATGTATGTTGTTACGGGCTGGCTGGTATGTGAAGATACGTTACGTATAACGGATAAGTGCTTAAGAACCAGCTCACTTCTAGAAGCCACTGTTGGACTGAACTATCTGGTCTGGGCCTAGATAATTCGTAAGACTAGAAGTAAAGGTAACAAAGAAGATTCCAGGAAAGGAATATTAAACTAGCGATAAAACTAGTAAACGAAATTATTAATATGGAAAATATTTACAGGCAATCAACACAAAAGAGAATGGGCAGTAGGGTCAATGGGACCGTTTCACGATTATAAGAATATGGAAACTATCGTTCAAATAAGAAACACAAGATACGTATACAATATGGTACTATCTAAGTACAAAGAGATCAGGAACATGCATCAGAATAAGTAATAAGTACAAATATAAGTAAAGTAATGCAATGTATATCAGACACGTAATGTAGGCAAAAATGGGTGATCACTTCACACCAATCGTCTCATGAGTCTAAACTTCCAGTTTTTATCAAGAGATAAGATATGCGAGAAAATGACGAGGAGTGAGCGATTTCCACCGCTTATATACCATTGGACCGGAAGCGGAATACTTCCGGGTGAGTGTGCGGGAGAGTGAAAGAGGGGGAGGAGGGTAAGTTAACACACGTCAACAGGGTAGTTTTAAGACCCTCGACTCGCTTGAACAATCTACTTATTTAGTAACTGTCAAATCTGTGCGCTCCGAACTATTCAGGATTTCGCTTGTCTGTTTGTTCTACAAGAGTGCGCACCTTTCTCCGCACGTAGGCAAGATTACATATAGTGGACGGGCGTTACTGCTTAACATTGTTACAATACATACATAGACAAGAAATATGAACATAGTTATGTAATACAAAGGAACACAATTCCATAACATAATTACACATATGACGTAATATCTAATATTACGTTACAATGTATGTATGTATGTATGTATGTATGTATGTATGTATGTATGTATAAAAGTACTTGAAAACAATAAAAACTGGTAAAGCAAGTGTCATGGATGTGTGTCATGTAGAATGTCTGACAGACAGAGGAACGGTGGAAAATATGGTGGATGGATGGAGTGAAGAGGATCTTGAGTAAAAAAGGGAATGCATCTTGAGCAGAGCAGGAAGAATTCAAGTGATTGGTGTGAGTGGAGAATGATTGTGAATAGTCTATAAATTGACGCGCCCCAAAGTGATTTCTCCTTGTTTTCTTTTCTTTTTCCGCATGCGGGGATTATTAAGGAGGGCTTCCGTGTAAGTGACCGGCTCTGGATGTGCTGTGTTTTGCTGCATTATTTCTGACCCAGGCAGTGGCCAGGAGACAGGGATAACCTTTCATCCAAAGGAAGCTAAGATAAAAGGAAAACTGATGGGAGTGGGATGGGAGGAGGTGGGTGCATATCTTGGCTGCCCACCTCCTTTATAGGAGAGAGAAACCTCTTGGTATATAGATAGATAGATATAGGCTCTTTTTGAACATATTGTTGTTCTGTTAGAAGTAAAAGTTAACACCAATCAATCAGTCCAGGTAACATGCAACAGCCACCCGACTGTCTCATTTGTCACTCAAAAAAAAAAAAAAAATGTGTTTTGTTTTATGGGGCAATTTGCATCTATGGCCAAGCTGTTCCACAATGAAGCTGTTGGCTGAATAGTAACCTGAACGTTATCGTACTAATGCGTTGCTGATTTCTAGAGGAGTTTGGTGGATTAGGGAGTTTTGTGGTCGATTTCTCCTTATTTTCTTTGTTTCCGCATGCAGGGATTAGTAGGGAGGGCTTCCATGTAAATAAAGCGCCTGGACCGGCTCTGGATGTGCTGTGTTTTGCTGCAGTATTTTCTGCGTCTGGGGCAATTTGCATCTATGGCCAGGCTGTTCTGCAGTGAATCTGTTGGCTAAATAGTAACCTGAACGTTATCGTACCAATGTGTGACTGATTTCTGGAGGAGTTTGGTGGGGTAGGGAGTTTTATTAGATTTTAAAGAGTCTGTTTTTTATGTTTAATTAGTTTTGTTTCCGTTATATAATGAGTTATGTAAGTAAGATTATGAGTTCCTGCATAGAGCTGTATGTCTACATTTAACATGAGGAGGATTTTTTTTTTTTTTTTTTTTTTTTTAGTCGTTCTATTTGAATAGGGTCTCCTGAACAGGTTCAGAAATTCACACCAAATTTGATTAAGCTTAGTCAACAGTAATGTATTGCATAGAATCACTAGAGTGTGTTATGGTAAATAGCATTTCAATTTGTACTCCCTGTTTTGGTGTACCTGGTGTGAAACATGGACATTGAATGTTGGTTTGAAGAGGAGTCCCGAGCCATTTTAGTGCCTAGTGCCTTTATAGAACCACGAATATTCCTGAAGTGACTTTGAATCAAAGTAACAAATGCTCCGTGAGGCTCAGTCAAGACCTCGTACCAACATAATTTATGAAAGTCAATTCCTGCTATGTGGTCATGTAGCTTGCTTGCCTAGTATTCCACTCTTCACAAGAGGTAACTCTCGGTGGAAGAGACAAAAGAGATTCTCACAGAACTCATGGCTGGAAGAAATCGACCGATCCTACCGAGAGATATTTGGAAATCATCAGGATTGGCGTTGGAGTTTGACTGAAGCGACATTTCCGGCGTGTGCTCTCAATTGATTGTAAACTGATCGTGTGAACTTAGCCAAATAATATTGTGTAGTGTTAGCTAAAACTAAAAGTCAGCACTGTGCAGTGTTGACGAGAGTAACATTGTCAACTTCTGTAAATTAGATATTGGGGAGAGAATGGGGAGAAAGGACGAGAGAACATATGTAATAGGAATAAAAGCGAGGGGAAAGGGAAACTAATGGTGTTAACGCAGCCAAATAAAATTGTCTAGTGTTAGCTAAAACTAAAAATCTTAAACTTTGTACAGTGTTTACGAGAATATTGTCTACTTCTGCAAATTAAATATTGGGGAGAGAACGGGGAGAAAAGACGAGAAAAAATATGTGATGGGAATAAAAACGAGGGAAAAGACAGCGAAATGAACAAGGAAGCGATGATAAGATGAGAAACTAGGATGTAGAAAATGAGGTAAAAAGAGTAAGGAACTGGAGAAGAAAGACATATAGATAAAGGGAGGATGGGGATTCAAGAGGTATGTAGCTGAAAAGTAAAGAACCCTAAGACCCCTAAGACAGGGTTGGATCAGGGGCAAGGATGGAAAAGAAGAAAATTGAGAACAGTATAACGAGGATGACGGCAGACTAAACTTGAAGATAACAAAAGGACGGAAAGAGGCAAGAGAGAATACAGAAGAGGGAGGAAGGATGAAAGGGAACAGGGAACAAAGAGTAGAGAAGAGGAAAGAAGAATAGAAGAAGTAGTGTGGGAAAAGGAGAAAGAAGGGAGGCATAGAGTGAGCAGAAGAGCGAAGAAAGTTTGGTCATGAACGGGAGTAAGGAAAGAACAATGGGAATAACCAGTTTGAAAGGAAATTTTGAAACAGAAATAGGGAGCGCGGAAATGGCGGGGAGGTGGAGTATGGAAAAGAGAGTTGATGAGATAAAAGGAAGGTAAGAGAGGGAAGAAAAGGAAAAAACAGGGATTGCAGAGGTGACAGGGGGGTGACAAGGAATAAGATCAAAGAAGGGATGAGGAGATACTAGACTCTAGCTGCTGGAGGTTAGAGGGAAGGGGCGAGGGAGAGGAGGAAGACTGAAAATGTATAAGTTTAGGGTCAAAAGAGTGTAAAGAGAGGGTGAGGGTTATAAAGATGGGGATTGGAGACATGAGAGGATGTACTGGTGGAGTGAAAGTTAAGGGAAGAGGACAAGGATGCACTGAAGAAAGTAGAGGTTACAAAGGGAATAATGAGGAGGAAAATATTCAATGCCCTCGACAGTTTTATTCAGCTGCAAGACTGCTACCGTAGTGAGAGTTCAGACTGTTTTGATGAACTATTTCAACCTGATGGCACCTTTTATCAATTTCATCCTGGGTACATCCAGACCTTTTTATCATATCGAGGGGGCGTCGCCAGAGTGAAGGAGTTTAGGAGGCATGAAGGAAAAGAGAAGAAGAGTGGGAAGAAATAATAAGGTGAAGAGGGGAAAAGGGTATGAAAGAGAAAAAATGATAAAGAGAAAGATTAAGGAAGAGAGGGGGAAAGTAAAGGGAGTCAGACGAGAAAGAAGAGGAGAGGAAAGAAAGGTTAGAGATGAATTGGAAGAGGAAGGAGAGAGTGGGGGGAAAGAAAAAACTTGAGATAAGTAGAGGAAGAGGAGAGTGAGGAAGTGGAGTGAGGGTCAGTGTGAGATTTGAGGTAAACTGGTCTGGTTAATAGTAAAGGTGTTAAAGGAAAGAAAGGAAAAGAAAGAAATGGGAGAACAGAAAAAGCAAGGGTATCGGGGATAGAGGGTGAAAAAAGTGTGGTGGGGTGAGGGGATGGAAAGGAAAAAGAAGGTGTCTAGAAAAAAGAGATTAAGTAATGATGTTCAATAATACAGGAAGAAAAAGAGAGGGGAAGGGGGTGTTGAGTGGAATGGTAGGTGGAAACCATCTGTACAGGCTGTTGCACGTAACGGAAAGTCAATAAAACATTTCTTGTTCCTCGTATTATGATATTATTATAGTTGTGCTACGCCAGTGCATTTTTTTTTTTTTTTTTGTGATACTAAAGATGTTGTTTCTTTGTCTTATCATGGTGTTGTCAAAGAAGCTAAATATCTTTACTGTTGTTGTCCGTATTATAATGCTGTTCCAGTTGTTGCATGTCTGTGTTTTGTAAACGTATCATCTTACAGATGTATTTATTCTATCGCTGATGTATCTATTTGTTTAACTACGTTTTGGTTTTCCTATGCTATATGTGCATTATGATACACACACTAAGCTAGTGCTGTTGTAGCGTTGGATGCTACTGTAGGGGTTGCCAACGTGTTGAAGTAGGTTTCATCACATTCTCGCAAAACTGGTATTACGCCAGTCCCATTGAAGCAATATTACAGGATTTTCATTGCTATACATTAATGTTGCTTTATATGTTCTATGTTGTAATAGCGATTATGCAACAGTGCTGTTACAGTAATGCTTTATGTAGAGTAACACTGGCAAGATTCCACCTGTGTTATAGTAGCTATATATTAGCGTTGGTGTTATTGGTGATGCATTGCTGAAGTTGTGTTTTGTAACGTTGTGACAATGCAATGACACTCAAGTAGAACTGCACTTACGTTGCTATGTAGTGCAGGTATCATTCTTGTGTTATAGTATCACAATGAGAATTACAAAGAAGGAACTTCCATTGTGATGACAACTTGACTTTTCCTGAGTCTAAAATTTTGTGTTGGGGTTTTGTGCTTGTTCTGTGCTCATTTGTCAATTTGTTCTTAAAGTACTGCATGTGTGCATATGTATGTACGCGTGATATATGTGTTTCAGAGCAGTAATTGTGATATTGTGTCAATAAAGCCTCTTATTGCATATAGTACGGCTATCTAGATGACAGCAAAAGTGCTATTACTTCACTGCGTAGATATAAATAAAACTTTTAAAAATGTACTCAATATTCTGTTTTTAGGGACATATTTTGATGTCAGTTAAATTTAATATGACATCTCATTCTTTCTTTTTTCTTTTTTTAATTAACACTAATACAGTGATGGTAGGTAATCAGAAAACAGACAAGAAAATAAAAATGTTTACTTAAGATTACGTATGATGCAGCTGTTTGTGGTAAGTAGTGGCAACAACCATTTCCCATGTACGGAAAAGGGATAACCTAGAATATGAATGCAGCACAAAAATATCTTAACATTAATTTTGCTTCTACACTCCTATTCTTTCAAAATAATTTCTCTATAAAAATAGTCCAGAAATCTATGATAATAAAGATAAGGTAAGGGGTGGAATAAGAAAGAGAGTGGCAACTTAATGAGAGGAAGAACGATGCATCAGTGAAATGTAGACAATTTATTCAGTTTCGCGCGATATGGCGCACTAAGATTATTGCAAATTATATCACCTTTTAAGGAAGGATATTCAAGAGTATACCATCTAAATAGAAAGACATAGTCGTTTAATTTTTTTCTCATACAAAAGTTATCATGTACAAGTAGAGGAAACCAATATGAATCAGTCTGAAAAAAAAAACATAGGTTTGTTTGACTGTAGCTTCTTTTCGAAAATCTGAATAAGTTACAACAAACTCTAGATTGCAAGTTAGATCCTAAGATCAGTGATACCTTATTGAATAATGACAACAAAATAATGACAATGATAGTAATGGTGGTGATGGCGATGGTGAAGGTGATGGTGATGGTGGCGGTAATGGCAACGATGATGGCGATGGCGATGGCGATGGCGATGGCGATGGCGATGGCGATGGCGATGGCGATGGCGATGGCGATGGCGATGGCGATGGCGATGGCGATGGCGATGGCGATGGCGATGGCGATGGCGATGGCGATGGCGATGGCGATGGCGATGGCGATGGCGATGGCGATGGCGATGGCGATGGCGATGGCGATGGCGATGGCGATATCGATGGCGATGGCGATGGCGATGGCGATGGCGATGGCGATGGCGATGGCGATGGCGATGGCGATGGCGATGGCGATGGCGATGGCGATGGCGATGGCGATGGCGATGGCGATGGCGATGGCGATGGCGATGGCGATGGCGATGGCGATGGCGATGTCGATGGCGATGGCGATGGCGATGGCGATGGCGATGGCGATGGCGATGGCGATGGCGATGGCGATGGCGATGGCGATGGCGATGGCGATGGCGATGGCGATGGCGATGGCGATGGCGATGGCAATGGCAATGGCGATGGCGATGGCGATGGCGATGGCGATGGCGATGGCGATGGCGATGGCGATGGCGATGGCGATGGCGATGGCGATGGCGATGGCGATGGCGATGGCGATGGCGATGGCGATGGCGATGGCGATGGCGATGGCGATGGCGATGGCGATGGCGATGGCGATGGCGATGGCGATGGCGATGGCGATGGCGATGGCGATGGCGATGGCGATGGCGATGGCGATGGCGATGGCGATGGCGATGGGGAAGGCGATGGCGATGGCAATGGCAAAGGTAATGGCAATGACAATGGTAAATTACGATGGAGATGGTAATGGTGACGATGATGGTGATGGTTATGGCGATGGTAATGGTGACGATGATGGTGATGGTGTAACTGGTTTCGGCCTCCCGTTCCCTCCCCCCCCCAATACAAGAAACATGAGTGCTGGCCTCATAACTCGAACAAACAATAATAATAAGGATAATAATAACAACATCGTTAAAAACAAAAACAAATGCCATATGCACTTAGAGTTCATATTGCAATTACTATTAACACAATTTCTACTATTACAATTACTATTGATATTTGTAACACTATTCTAAGGTAATATAGTAGAACTAATGTCGATACAATGTACCGACAATGTCGGTTTGACTTCCCAGTGTATGCGGAAACATTCATAATGTACCCAAACAACGCAGCAACATATTTTCGTGAAATACGAGGTGACAGAAGTCGTAGTACTTTACCACAAGGATGACACGGACGCCATTTAGTAACGCATTTACTAACTGTTAATAGAGCGAAATCTAGCACCAAAGTAATTCAACGAGAGGAAAATATTTAACCCATTTCGATTTATCATAAGATTCTCGACCCATTTTACTGATAAAATGCATCCAGTTGTTGGTGATGGTCCACCAACTAGAAAAACAGAATATACATTTCATTTCAAACTCCTTATTAGCTTTGCTCACTTAGGAATAATACAAACAATTAATCATCTTCTCTTATTGTGTTCATGTGGCTCGATCGAATTTGATTCTGCATTTGGCTGAAGGATGACATTGACTTAATTTGGTTGGTTCTATATGTAAGGACAAGGATAACTCCTAAAGTTACAACTATTAATGAGAATAACGAAGGAATGGATATGTATATAAATACATATACATATACACAAAAACGTATGTATACGTGTATATATATATATGTATATGTATATATATATATATATATATATATATATATATATATATATATATATATATTGTCATGGGTTGCTTGCTTGGTTTGGCCTGAGTTAACGTAATGAGTGGAACTTCAGTCGAATCTAGGGGTAAGTCAGTTCCAGTTGGGAAGCAAACCCACAACAATAACGTGGAACGTATAGGTAATTTAGGTAGATAAAAATACGTTCCGAGGAAAAGCTCTATTTGAGACTGAATGTAAGTAAGAATTATAAGGATTACGGTTGAGGTAAGATAGACGTCTGCACGAAACTTAATTAACTATATTTACACATACAAAAAAAATAAAGTTTTACTGATTAACATTTACGAACATACACTCACAGTATTCTGAGGAATAACATAAATACACTTTCCTAATAAAGAAAACATACAACTCACAAATCACCGAGTCTTAACAAACATATATAACTCACACAAAATAATTAATAACCCTATACAAGTCCAAAGAATTAGTTAATACAATACTTGTGAACAAAACAACAAGGCACCAATATACAGCGACGAAGGGAGAGGCCTGGGTTGTGTGAGAGTGGGGGTGGACAGCCGGGGAGGCTCTTTTTATACCCATAGAAGGCGGGGCCAATAGTTTCATGGTAAGGTTCGAAGCTGAACGTTGTCACAACGTATGTTGGCCACGAGTCCTTTTCAAAGCAGTGAGTAGTAGGCGGGCGATTTGAAAGTGGTTTGATTCACGGTTGGCTATAACAATATATATATATGTAATGATAAAGATAACTCCTAAAATTACAACCATTGATGAGACTAACAGTGGAATCTCTCAATTCTCCTCTGTGCAGTCCTTAGCTTTTTCCCATCGCCTTCGTCAGCTTCCAGGTCCTACATCCGTAGATTATTGCTGGTAAAATGCATTCATTGTAAAATTTATGTTTCAAATATAATGGTAGAGAGCCTCTTAGGATTTTATTATACTTACCAAATACTTTCCAACCAGATGTAGTGCGTCTTTTTATTGCATTATCACGATTTTTGTCACTTTCATTGTCTGCCTAAGACTCTCATCATCAATTATAATATCTTTACTTTGAACCTTTGTGTTGTACATTACTTTGGTTTTACTCTTATTCATCTTAAATCTACTTTGAGACTTTCCTTGTTTAGATCACTCAGTATATTTTGTTCAGTTGTAGTTCTCTGCAAAAATTACTAACATCTCGCCTCTGTCATTTCTTTCACCTACTCCAAACTTCCCAATGTACGTCTCATCTCCCATCTTCTTCCCCACTTTAGCACTGAAGTCGCCTATTACCAACGTGTACTTATTTTTTTCTTGATCCATTACCTGACTTAAATCATCATGGAACGACTGAATTTCATCGTCTGAACTCTATGAAGTTGGTGCATAAACCTGAACTATTTTATAGTGTATCTTTTACACAACCTAATCACAATCCAAACTACTCTGTCCGATAAACTACTGAACTGGACTATGTTACCAGCAACCTCTCGGTTTATCAAGAATGAAACAACATGAAGATCTATACTTACAAAGTAAGAAGTCTCTCAGAAAACCACAGGCTGGAGAGTTTAATAGAAAAACTAGACAACATCAAGTGGGACATCGTATGACTGAGCGAAGTCCGAACAGCGGAAGAAAAGCTGATACAATTACAAGATTGTCACCACCTGTTCTACTATAGTGTTAAGGATAAAGAAAGATCTAGTGGAGTAGGATTCTTGATAAACTAAGAGGTTTCTGGTAACGTAGTCAAGTTCGGTAGCTTATCGGACAGGGTAGCTTGGATTGTGATTAGGTTGTGTAAAAGATACACTATAAAAATAGTTCAAGTTTATTCACCAACTTCACAGAGTTTAGACGATGAAATTGAGTCGTTCTATGATGATTTAAGTTTGGTAATGGACCAAGAGAGAAGTAAGTACACGTTGGTAATAGGCGACTTTAATGCTAAAGTGGGGAAAAAGATGGGAGATGAGACGTACATTGGGAAGCTTGGAGTAGGTGAAAGAAATGACAGAGGCGAGATGTTTATAATTTTCGCAGAGAACTACAACATGAGGATACTGAACACTTTCTTCAAAAGAGTGTAGGTTGTAAATGGACGTGGAGTCCAAATGGAACAACAAAGAACGAAATAGACTTCATATTAGGAGATAAGAGCAAAAGCGTTAGCAATGTTACGGTGATAAATAAAGTCAACATAAGTAGTGACCATAGAATGGTAGGTTGCACAGCTAAATTCAATTTCAGAGCCGAGAGAAAAAAAACTAGTTTTAAAAAAGAAAATAAGCATTGAAAAGGTTAAAGATAAGAAGAAATTTCAGTTAGAAATTAAAGATAGATTCAAGGCTCTAAGAACTAACGAGGACACCGTGGAAGACATTAATTTGAATTAAGTGAATATAATTAGGGAATCGGCAGAGATAGAAGTACAAAAAACATTAGAGAAAACAAATACTCCAAAGCTATAAATAAACTTATTAGGGGGTACTCAACAGTGAAATAGGCAAAATATTAAAAAAAAAAAAAGATTAATCTTATTTTTTACGTGATTTGTGCACCTTAAAGTAATACGAACCTATTGGGTAGAATTTTTTTACCACAGCAG
>NC_134801.1:2887953-2892953 GCF_046742065.1 Oratosquilla oratoria
TGGGTCAGGGATTGGAGATGGTTAAAGAAAATAGAGAAATTTGGGAGATAAGATAGTTGTTGTTTGCTAACGATACATTGCTTGTAGCAGGATCAGAGGAGGGATTAAGAAAGTTAGTGACAAAGTTTGGGAAGGTGTGCGAAAGAAGGAGGTTGAAGATAAATATGGGTAAAAGTAAGGTGATGAGATGTACGGGGGAGAAAGTGGCAGCAGACTGGAAGTGAGTATTAGAGGAGAGAGACTGGAGGAAGTGGATGGTTTTGGATACTTGGGAGCGAATGTGGCAAGAAAGGGAGGAGTGGAGGTGGAGGTAAAATGTAGATTGAGAGAAGTGAGTAAAATTGTAATGAGTAAAAGTGTAATGAGAAATAGACATTTGGAAATGGATGCTAAGAGGAGATTGTATGAAGCAGTGATTGTGTTAACAGCACTGTACAGTCAGGAACATGGAACATAAGAGAGGAAGAGAGGGGGAGTTTGAATGTGTTTGAGATGAGGAGCCTGAGAAGTATGATAGGGGTTACTAGGCTGGATATGATACAATGAGAAATGAGGAGGTGAGGAAGAGAACGGGGATGGGAAGGGAGATGGGAGATAGGGTGGATGAAAGAGTATTGGGATGGTTTGGACATAAGGAGAGAATGAGTGAAGGTCTGTGTGTAATATTTCCCCTCAAATAATTCTTCTTTTTTCTTTGAGGGGAAATATTACACACAGACCTTCGGGATGGCTATGGGGAATCCTCTATCACCGGTTTTAGCTAACATCTACATGGAATATTTTGAAAAATATTTATCACTAACTACTAGAGATGAAAAATATATTTGGTTCAGATATGTAGACGATGTTTTGTGTTTCTGGCCTGATAACCTATCTATTGATGATTTCCTTATTAATCTAAATTAATTGGTACCCTCCATCAACTTCACTCTTGAAATAGCAAATAACACCAGCTTGCCCTTTTTGGATGTTGAAATAATTAGATAATGATATTCTAAAAACCAAAGTCTATAGAAAAGCTACCAGCATTCTTTCCTATGTTGATTTTTATTCTAATCTCCATATCACTGTAAAAAGATCAGTTTTTATTTCCATGTACTCGAGAGCTTACAGGATTTCAGATCCTGAATTTATTGATGACGAAATTAGAACTATCCGGATTATTGGAGAAATTTAAAATATCCCACCTATATTCTCAATCAATGTCACACTACTGCCAAGAAACGTTTTTGCAAAGCACACAATCAATGGAGAGAGTGAGTGGTTCGAGGTAAAGGTGGGACTTCGTCAAGGATGCGTTATGTCGCCCTGGCTGTTCAACTTATACATGGATGGGGTGGTGCGAGAGGTAAATGCAAGGGTGGTTTGAAAGGGATTGGAGATGGTTAAAGAAAATGGATAAAAGTGGGAGGTGAGCCAGCTGTTGTTTGCGGACGACACTGTGCTTGTGGCAGGATCGGAGGAGGGATTGAGGAAGTTGGTGGCAGAGTTTGGGAGAGTATGTGATAGAAGAAAGCTAAAGATAAATGTGGGTAAAAGTAAGGTGATGAGATGTACAAGGGGTGAAAGGGGCAGTAGACTGGAAGTGAACATTATGGGAGAGCGACTGGAGGAAGTGGATAGTTTTAGATATTTGGGTGCAAATGTGGCAGGCAAAGGCGGAGTGAAAGTGGAGGTAGAATGTAGATTGAGAGAAGCGAGTAAACGCCTTGGTGGATAAAAGAGTGTAATGAGAAATAGACATTTGGGAATGGATGCTAAGAGGAGACTGTATGAAGGAGTGATTGTGCCAACAGCACTGTATGGAGCAGAAACATGGAACATAAGAGAAGAAGAGAGAAGGAGTTTGAATGTGTTTGAGATGAGGTGTCTGAGAAGTATGATGGGGGTTACTAGGCTAGACAGAGTGAGAAATGAGGAGGTGAGGAGGAGAACAGGGGTGGAAAAGGAGCTGGGAGATAGGGTTGATGAAAGAATATTAGGATGGTTTGGACACATGGAAAGAATGAGTGAAGAAAGACTAGTAAAAGAGGTGTGAAAGGCAGATGTGGAGGGAGTGAACATGAGGGGACGTCCTAGGATGAGGTGGATGGATGGGGTGAAGGGGGCTTTGGGGAAGAAGGGAATGCCTGTTGAGGAAGGACGGGAGAGGACAGAAGACAGGGGTGAATGGAGAATGGTTGTATATGGATGATGTTGTGATTGCATGAGGTGGAATGGGTGGGTGGATGGGGGGGTGAGGTAGTATGTGTGAGCAAAATTTGACGCAGCCCGAAGGGATTTCTCCCCGTCCTCTCATTTTATGCAATGGGGGGACGGAGAGGGGGGGTTGCCGATTTAATGAAGCGGCCTTGCTGTGGATGTGCTGTGTCTTGCGACACTGTTTCTGACCCAGGGCAGTGGACAAGGTACAGGGATGACCCGTCATTCAGGAGGTGCTAAGATAAGAGGGAGGGTGGAGGGGTGTGGAGTGTATTCAGGGATGGAATGGGTGGGAATGATTTTATGCCTTTTTCTTTTTGGCTACCCCCCTTGTAAGGGGGAAAAGCCTTGGTATATGTATGTATGTACACAATCAAGAACAAGAAAACCATAAACAACTTAATACACTTGTTCTTCCTTTTCATGAAAGCTTTCTAAGTATTGTCAACGTACTCAAGAAATTAGATATCAAAATAGCTTTTAGATATGACCACATAATTAAGAAAACTTTAATTAAGAACAGCCCGCCTAACAACAACTGTGTTGCCTATAAGATTCCATGCCAAGATTGTAAAAAAAATTACATTGGACAAGCTAGGAAAAACAAAACAAAACTAGGAAACAACGATTTCCCAACATAAATATTGTGTGAGATCTGCCCAGGAAAATAATGCATAATTTCAACACAAAGCATTATACAACCATCACATTGATTGCTCTAAGGCAAAAAATTTAGACAAAAGGAAAGAACCTACATGAAAGAAATGTAATAGAATCTTGCTTAATACCATGCACTTTTGACAAAAATATAAACTTAGGCTGTGGACATTTTGAATTTGAGGAATTGGTAACCCAAATGGTGACCAATATGTTTCCGCCAGATTAAACCATTGAACCATATGTGTTGGTCAGGTTGATGGTGGTAAAGTCACACCCGCATTGTATTGTCTCCCCCCTCCCCCCATACGGCTGCTACCTGACACTTACATTTAAACACAACTCTGTATCTCTTTCATTTAGTCTGAAGATGTAATATATGAAAATGCTTACTGTCAACAAGTTTCTATTCTCCTGTGGTTATTTTACACACACACACACACACACACACACACACACACACACACACACACACACACACACTTCAACGAACGGACGGCTTAGAAGACGTTCTGAAGAAAATTGAAGTTTTGTGGATCCCAACGCAAAGAGAAGTGCCTATTGTATTTACAGGGTGGGGGGGAAATTGCTCGTGGGGTAGTAGGAAAGTAGGGAAAGAGGAGAAGGGGAGGGATTACTGAGGGAAATGGAAGGAAATGAGGAAGGAGTAGACTTGGCCCAGGCAGACAGGCGAAAGGTAAACAAACGGCCCCCCGACGACGATGAAATGTCTAATAAAAATGTAAAGATTAGAAGTATAGATAAGAGCAATACAGTAGAAAGTGATGAGAATATTTTCCAGGGATTTAAAGAGGGTGGGGGGGACACAAACCCTCCCCCCCCCCCCCGACTGACAAGACTAGAAGAGAAGGTCGATAAGATGATCGAGGACTTGGAGCGTAGGTTCGGTCATGTTAACAACATTCTGCAAAGGGTTGAAAAATTGGAAGAACTAGAGAAGGCGAACAAAAACTTAACTGATGAAATAGAAAACCTGAAAAGACAGTTAAAAGAAGTAAAGGTGGAGAATGAGGAATTGAAGAGGAATAGTAAAGAAAACAGAGAGGGATGGAAGTCGATAAAAGAAAACAGTAAAGTTGCATTTACTGATATAATTAAACAGCAAATGAGAGAACAAACTGAAGACTCAGTTATTAAAGTGATGAGACAGAAGGAGAATATAGTAAGAGACTTAGCTGACAAAAAGAAATGTATAATTATATTAGGAATGGAAGAGAAACATAACCCAGATAGAACCTCAAGAACCAATGAGGAAAATGAAAAAGTAAGCAGTTTACTAAAATTAGTTCAGGAAGATGAACCAGAAATTATGAAGGAAATTGAGGAAAAATTCAGGCTCGGAAAGTATAGTACAGATAAGACCAGACCAATTATGATTGAATTCAGGTCACAAACGACGGCAGAGAATATCTTATCCAAAACAGGGAAACTAGCAACAAGTGAACAATATAAAAAGGTATGGATAAAAAGGGAAATGAATAAAGAGGAAAGAGAGGAAGAAAAGCAGAAAAGACTTGAAGCTAAGAAAAAAAACGAGAGCAGAACGGAGTCAGAGAAAGAGAGATTCTATTGGAGAGTAGTGAATATGAAACTAAGGCAGTTCGACATACAAGAGAAAAACAAAAGGGAAACAGAGAACACAATGGAAGTGACAGAAAACTAAGAGTGTCTTACACAAATATAGATGGATTAATAACAGGATTGAATGAGCTGAATGATTATTTGAAAGAAAAAGAACCGGACATAATGGGAATTGTAGAAACAAAATTAAAAGGCCCACTACCACCCAACAGTGTAGGACATGATACATATAATTATTGGATTAAAAACAGAGAGAAAAAGCAAGGGGGAGGAGTTATGTTCCTGACTAAGAAGGATATAAACGTGAAGGGTGTCATATATGGAAAGAATACAGTAGAGATGATTATGATAGAAGTGGAAGACAGAGATAAAAAGAGCAGAAAATTTGTGATAAATTATGTGCCTCCGAAAACAGCCTCATGGGAGGAGAGTGAACATAAAAGTATGTTAGAGGACACAAAGATAACATTAAATAAAATAATGGAAGATGGAGGAAGAATAGTTATAATGGGCGACTTTAATTGCAAAGAAATCTGCTG
>NC_134801.1:2897953-2902953 GCF_046742065.1 Oratosquilla oratoria
TGCGTATGTGGTCAAACCTCGTAACCCCCTTGATGAGTCTCAATGCTCTAATTTTTGCTGCTTGGACTTTGCTGCTTGTCTTTGTTGTTAAAGTCCAAGATTCACATCCATATGTCAATGTGCATCTAAGAATAATCTTGTATATCACTATTTTAACCGCGGTAGGGACATTTCGATCTTTCATTAATGTGTATAGTAGCCCTAGGTTTTGGCTGTAGGCAGCAATTCTATCTTCTACTGCACTTTCATGTTTTGCTTTGCCATCCCAGGTGACTCCTAGATATTTTACGGGTTCTTTCTGCTGAATAGGTACTCCATTGATCTCCATGTTCAATGTTTCTTCTCTTCTGCTTACTACCATTATTTCAGTTTTACAAAGATTTAGCTTTAGTCCGTACTCTGTGAGTACTGCGTTTCATAGATTGAAGGATTCATTTGCAGCGTGTGAAAATGATTCAATGTTGAGTATATCATCTGCATAGGCAAATTCCAATGATTCTATAGGATCCCTTTCTCCTCTTCTAAATTGAATTTCCGTTATCACTTCATCCATTAATATGATAAAGAGCATTGGGGATAGCACACTACCCTGGCGCACTCCAGATGATATATCGAAGCACTGTAAGGTCTCACTAACGGGCTTGACTGCTGTATTATTGGAATAGTAAAGGCTCTTAATAGCTCTTCTCAGTTTTGGGGGTATTTGGTATTCCGCACTTTGGAGTACTGACCACAGCTTATCCCTTGGTACGCGATTAAATGCTTTCCCTAGATCTAAGAGTGTTACATATTTGTCTTTATCAAACTCCCATAAACTTTCGAGGGTCATCTTTAAAGCGAAGATTAGATCTGAAGTGCCTCTGTTTGGTCTGAACCCATGTTGAGCCTCTGCCAGTATGTGTTCTGCTCTATCGCACAGACGAGCCTCTAACACTCGTTCATATATTTTCCCTGTATGCGAGAGTAGAGAAATACATCTGTAATTTGAGCATTCAGTGTAGTCTCCTTTCTTGAATACTGGGCATATAAGTGCAATTGGCCAATCGTTTGGGACTTCATCTGTGTCCCAGGCCTTACTGAGTAATTCTGTCAGAAGACAAAGCTATTCCTCCACCATATTTGAATATTTTTCCAGGAATGTTGTCAATACCGCATGCTTTATTATTCTTTATTTTAGCCAATGCTTTCTTTACTTCTGATTCATTAATACCCTTCTCCTCATCAACCCAAACGCCATTTGTCTGTTCTTCATCTGTCCTCTCACCGTCCTCTTCTATATTCAACAAGCTGCTGAAATATTCTTTCTATCTCCTGTCAATCTCTTCTGGCTCTGTAAGCAGATTACTTTGATAATCCTTTATTGAGTAGTTATACTCCCTGTTTCCCTTTCTATATGATTTACCGATACTATACAATAGTTTCTTACTATTCTGAAGGTCTTGCTTCAGATCTTGTCCTAGCTGTTCCCATGAATCTTTTTATGCTTTCCATTTGATACTTTTAGCTGCATTCCTTTTTCTTACGTACTGTTGTCTTGCTTCTTCTGTTCTTCTTTTTATCCATAACCTATAATACTTATTCTTTTCCCGCACTGCCTCCTGTACCTCTTCATTCCAGTATGCTGTTCGTTTCTTTTTCATCCTCCTGTCCATTTCATTCCGACTACTTCTTCAGCAATATTGTTAATTTGGGACTGGGCAATTTTCCATTGCTGCTCTATGGTTTCTCCAGTTATTGTTATTTCTGCTAGTTTATCTTCTAGTTCCTCTCTGACTCTTTGGTTGGTCAGTTTTTCAATCTCAATTTTCTTTCTTTTGAGTCTACGGCAATGGGGTGGTATTGTGATATTTACCTTTGCTACTAATGTTCGATGGTCCGAGTCTAGTGATAGCGATGGAATAGATTTTACATCATGAATTAGACTTTTTCTGCTAGAAAGAACCAAATCAATCATAGATTTCTGTGTATGCTGTTCTTGAATGTGGTTCCACCTGTACCATGTCCATTTGTGAGTCTCTTGATGTTTGAAGAAGGTGTTCATAATGGACATGTTGTTCCTTACACAGAAGTCTATTCTCCTATTTCCATCCTCATTTATGTCTCCGACACTGAATTACCCCACCACTTCTCCTATTTCCTCTCTTCTGAGCCCGACATGTCCATTGAAGTCTCCTATGATAAGGCTATTGTTCCGGTTAGGCATTCTGTCAATTGTGTCTTGTAATTGTTTCATTTACTTTTTCTTCTAAGTTCAGGCTCTGTTGAGGTGAATAGACCTGGGTTATATCCAAACTGCAGTATTTTGTCTTTAACGAAAAGTTTATTATTCTATTACTGACATATTCAATACATTCTATTTTATTGCTGACATCAGGTGAATGGACTATTGCAACTCCATGCCTTCCATCATCATCACCTTGGTAGAGTAGTAGATAATTGTCGTGAATAACCTTTCTTCCGTTCTTTCCTTTCAATCTAGTTTCAGCTATTCCTAAGATGTAGCTTCTCTCCTTCCTTAGATCTACTATTTCTTCTTCCTTTCTTCGAAGTGTGCCAATGTTAATTGTTGCTATCCTTTTCGTTGTCCTTTTAACATGCCGTGTTCGTCTTCCTTGGGTCAGTCCGTTCGGTCTCTCTTGAGTTTCTTGAGCAATTGGTAGATCCGGTGGTGGTTTGTTAGGCCTATCCACCTTCTCGAGCCTACTAATTAGTGCCTCTCACAAGTCTATTACTCCCCAAAAGGGTTACAGGTCCTCCAGCACCGGCCCCGAGCAGATTAATGGTTGGAACAAGCTGTCACACCTCATTAAATGCAAAATAGTTCTCCAATATAGCAAAGTATGTGACTTACACATATAAGATATAATGAAATCATATTACCACCAAATTCTTATTTATATGAAATGGAATTAACAAAATAATTAGCATCAGCAATAAACAAAGTTGGCATAATCTGCACACATGTTATGAAATAGATATTGTTTAACATCAAGCAATATATTAAAGTGTTCACCATTAGTATAATTTCAATGGCATGATCTGCATACACATGGTATGGAATAGAAATTGAATATTCATTTCATCCTCCATGTAATAAAGATAATCATTAATCCTTGATACAATACAAATTCTAGGCTTACATACCTTAATTATGTGCTCTCTCTACTACAGCACTGTCCCCCTTTTACTATCAAATATGCCAGAACTAGGCACATGTTTTGAATCCCCATTAGAATAACATGTGGTGCATATTATTCGATTAGCTGTACTAAGAAGAGAGGCCAAAATATTCTTTCCAGGAAGGTTTGACAACAAACAAGTTCCAACAGCGGATATGTCGACATATATGGTTATTAACATAAATCATACAATATCTATACATCACAAGAAAATAAAGCAAATACATAATTGAATTTTTTTGCACTAATTAGAATATAACCTTCTAAATCATACAACGTATACGTAAATATGTTCATTTCCGAATACTTAATTTTCTTTGCTCAGCAATTAGAATACGCATAGAGAATGGAAAACAAAGGGGATGACCATCATTCACAGTATGGTAACAATATGTATATGTATATATGCAAATGTATATGTATATATATGTAAATGTATATGTATATGTACATGTATATGTATATGTATATGTACATGTATATGTATATGTATATGTATATGTATATGTATATGTATATGTATATGTATATGTATATGTATATGTATATGTATATGTATATGTATATGTATATGTATATGTATATGTATATGTATACGTATACGTATACGTATACGTATATGTATATGTATATGTATATGTATAATATGTATATGTATATGTATATGTATGATATGTATATGCATATGCATATGCATAATATGTATATGTATATGTATATGTATATGTATATGTATATGTATATGTGTATGTATATGTATATGTACATGTACATATTCATGTATATGCATATGAATATGTGTATGTATACGCATGTGTATATGTATATGTACATGTACATGTTTATGTATATGCATATGAATATGTGTATGTATATGTATATGTATATGTATATGTATATGTATATGTATATGTATATGTATATGTATATGTATATATGTATATGTATATGTATACAAATATATATATATATATATATATATATGTATATATATATATGTACACTATGTATATACATATATATATATATATATATATATATATATATATATATATATATGTATAATATATATGACGTAAGTGGAGTAGGAAAAACAGGAGTATTAGTCTGACTAAAACTCCTGTTTTTCCTACTCCACTTACGTCAACATGTCAGGTCTCAATATATATATATATAGATATATATATATATATATATATATATGCATGTGTATATACATATATATACATATATATATATACATATATATGTGTATATACATACATATATATATATATATATATATATATATATATATATATATATTGCTAGTAACAACTAAGGAAATCGGAAGAAAACAGAAATTCTGAAGCGCTTTCGTGTAATTCACATCTTCAGGGGAATACAGAAAAAGTTGTGTTATAATGCTCTATTTGTTCACATGAAAGACTTCAATCATTGTATTAATTGGACTGATGTTTCCATTATTATTTCTTGTAAATAATTTGTCAATAGAAACATAATAGAAAGTAGTATTATAAAAAATTCTGAAGGTTCTACTCTTAATATCAGTAACGGCATTTATAAATTAGATAAATTTAGCATCAACAATATTTGTAATCAGGTTGTATGTGACCAAAATTAATTTGGTGAATTGTGCTGTTCTCTAGTTTTCTTTTTCATTTTGTGTTCTAAGATTTATTTTTTATATGTAACTATTTGTGGTTTCCCAGTTCCTTTCCTAGTGTATTATCTTGTGTCATCTTGTACTATGCCAGTTCCTTTCCTAGTGTTTAATCTTGTGACATCTCGTACTATACCTGTTCATTTCCTAGTGTATAA
>NC_134801.1:2907953-2920453 GCF_046742065.1 Oratosquilla oratoria
AAGGGATACTATAAACACAGCCTTCATTACAAGCAGGGGAATTTTTAATCAACCTATTTCTGACAGTGTTGTTATTTCTAAAGACAACTTGGACACCAAATTTATTAAAAGTACGAGTTAAACTAACAAAATTTTGATGGAAAGGAAAGGTCAAAATATTCTTGAAGCTGAAGTGCTTGTTATGAGTAAGACTATGAAAAGATTTCTTGGCTGTGTTTTGAGCTACGTCAATTAAGTGTTTTGGATATCTCAATTTATTACCAATGTCATAAATGGTTTTAATTTCTTGGTCTAAAAATTCTGGGCAACAAAGGCCCTTAGAAACATTGAAGTGAATACTGATACTTTAGCCTTAAGGTGGTGATAAGAATAATAATGAATATAAGAAAGGACATTGGTAGGTTTCCTGTAAACATCTAATATAAACTTATTACCAAATCTATAAATCATAACATCCAAAAAGGGCAGACTATTGTTCTGTTCAATTTCTATTGTAAATTTAATTGATAGTACTAAACTGTTCAGCTTTAATAAAAAATTGTCTAAAGGTTGGTCAATAGGCCACATACACAATATATCGTCAACATATCTACGCCAAATGGCTTTGTTAGGAATAATTTTAGGCAAAATATATCTTTCAAAAAATTTGATATACAAGTTGATTAAAACAGGAGATAAAGGGTTCCCCATTCCCATTTCAAACTTTTGCATATAAAATCTACATTAAATTCAAAATTTGAATCTAACACACATAACTTAATGAGACTGATTATTGTGTGGACCGGCAGAGGCATATCAAATTTCTTCAATTCATCTTCTAAATATATTAACAAATCTAAAACAGGAACTCGAGTGAATAAACTAGTAACATCAAAACTAACAAGATTAAAATCAAAGGAGGGATTTTGACCAGATAGCTTTTCGATGAGATCAACATTGTTTTTTATATGAGAATGGGAAATAGTACCTACAAGAGGGCTTAATAGCAACACCGACCACTTGGACAGCTTGTAAGTACGAGAACCAATAGAGCAAATGATAGGTCTAGCTGGATTATTGAATTTGTGAGTTTTAATTAAACCGTACATACAAGGTGATGACGGTTCCCAACTACATATTACATATCAAATCAAACGACAACACTTGCATTCTAAATTGGTTGAAATTTTTAAAAATTTATATTTAAAAAGAAATATTGTATGCTTCTGCCGGACCACCTGCAGGTCCTTTCTTCTTAAGGGGAACGTGGGGTTGCTTTGAAAATATATACTGTCAGCTTCACCTCAGAGAAACATTCCTCATACTTCCAACAATAGAATTAAATCCACATATACAAGCATACACATGTCTTTTCTTCGACTAAAATTCACTTCATTTCTTTCTCTCATACTACACTTTTCATTTCAGTTTACTTCTTTTTTATACACATCTATCATTTCATTTACCTACAGACTTCTCTTCCTCTCCAACAAAAACCGATCCCACCCAAACGGATGGTCTGTCTTAGGTAGCTCATGATCCATTCCTCTGAGGAGACTTAGAACAAAACCGGTCAAGAATAAAGTCGGAGGCAGGCTTGTCTTTTCTTTTTTCCCACCTTTTTCATATATACATGCATGTATGTATGCATATATATATATATATATATATATATATATATATATATATATATGAGAGAAATTCGCTAGTACCAGCGACATAAATCTTATCATTTTTGTGACAGTCGCATGTAAGATGCAAACCCACTGCTTTCGTCCACCCGTAAGATTACCTTCACAGAGCCTTATCCCACTACACCACAGAGACTGTAAAAGCCTTGTAACCTGGAATCCTCGGGAATCAGTTCGATTCCAGGTTACAAGGCTATAACAGTCTCTGTGGTGTAGTGGGATAAGGCTCTGTGAAGGTAATCTTATGGGTGGCCGAAAGCAGTGGGTTCGAATCCTACATGCGACTGTCATAAGAATTATCACACACACACACACACACACACACACACATATATATATATATATATATATATATATATATACACGTATTTATATATATATATATATGTATATATATATATATATATATATATATATATATATATGTATATATACATATATCTACGAGGGGACGTCCTAGGATGAGATGGATGGATGGGGTGAAGGGGGCTTTGGGGAAGAGGGGAATGTCTGTTGAGGAAGGACGGGAGAGGACAGAAGACAGGGGTGAATGGAGAATGGTTGTATATGGAAAATGTTGTGATGCATGAGGTGGAATGGACGGGGGAATGGGGGGGTGAGGTAGTGTGTGTGAGCAAAAATTTTGACGCAGCCCGAAGGGATTTCTCCCCGTCCTCTCCTTTATATGGGGGGACGGAGAGGGGGAGTCGCCGATGTAATAAAGCGGCCTTGCTGTGGATGTGCTGTGTCCTGCGACACTGCTTCTGACCCAGGGCAGTGGACAGGGTGCAGGGATGACCCGTCATATAGGAGGTGCTAAGATGGGAGGGTGGGTGGAGGGGTTTGGAGTGTTTTCGGGGATGGAATGTGTGGGAATGATTTTATGCCTTGTCCTTTTTGGCTACCTCCCTCGTAAGGGGGAAAAAGCCTTGGTTTATGTATGTATGTATGTATATATATGACACACAGGAACCCACAGTTGGAGAAAATAAACTTCGAATAAAGAAAAATCCTATATTTCGGCTATCAACTGTAGCCCTCTTCAGGAGGAGAGCATCACTTTCCGACTGTGGGTTCCTGTGTGTCATTTGCAAATGTGCTACTACATTTCTGTTTAGAAATATATATATATATATATATAGAGAGAGAGAGAGAGAGAGAGAGAGAGAGAGAGAGAGAGAGAGAGAGAGAGAGAGAGAGAGAGAGAGAGAGAGAGAGAGAGAGAAAGAGAGAGAGAGAGGTGAAAATCAACAGGCACCTTGACAGATGGTATTCAACCCCAGCAGAAAAGCCAGTAGGAGAAGCAAGGATAAAAAAAAATTCTACAAAAACACCATGTCCACCCATTATAGAGCCGACGGGGAAGCCCTTAGAAAAATGATTTACAAAGACGTGAAACCTATCAACGACAGCGACAAAATAGATCTGGTTATTTTCTATAAAACATGAAGACATCCCAACAACTTATTAAGAACAACCCCTGCCAGAGGACACCGGAACTTCAATGTAGCCATCTCGTGTATGAATACTCCTGCAGAAAAGGGAACTCTGAAGCCCTCAATGAAACATACATAGGGATGACTACGACAAAGCTCACAAGGCGTCTCACCCTTCACCTCTCCAATGGCGCTATGAAGCGACACCACGAAGACGTGCATCAGACCCCATTGACAAGAAAGAATTTGGAGGAGAGCATCACTATTTTACAGACAGAAACAATCCACACACGCCTTCCTATTCTAGAAGCCTTATACATAAAAGATAAAAACCCTGCCATGAACAGACAGACTCCGGACCCATTCACTATCCCCACATCAAAAGACATCGAGCTATGCTTTAGGTTCACAGCCGCTTCGCCCGAGGGTGGCGCTACGCGTCCTGCTTCCTGATTGGTTAACCGGATCAGCACTGAAGTTTTTGTGATCTGTGTATTATGTATATATAATCATCTCCCACACACTCTACTCATTAGCACTGAAGATGCATAACTGTTAGGCGAAAGCTCAGCATAAAAATTAAGAAGATAATTCCTATGCCTTTACCTATACCACCAATGCTATTTGGCCAGGTAATTAGAAAACTTAGCACCACACAGCGCGCCAGCATAAGAAAAGTCGAAAATGTCAGCAAAAAACTCGTGAACGCAGAAGCTGCTGCAAATTCTAATGACATTTGCCTAAAAGAGGATCTGCTGCCGAACTATAGCAACATATATATATATATATATATATATATATATATATATATATATATATATATATATATTTTTATATATATATATATATATATATATATATATATATATATATATATATATATGTATGTATGTATGTATGTATGGAAGTATGTAAGACAAATGAGCGAAAGGGTGGTGAGCTAAACACAGAGAACAGTTGGAGTTTTATTCATTGACTCTTCGTCCTTACCAGGACATTCTCAAAGCACATACAATCTCAAAAAATAAATATTATACATACTCCATCCTTGCCGTGCTCCTCTCCTTCCATTTGCCTCCATACCCTCATCCGTTCTCAATACTTCTTAGATGACTCCGACCACGCCACGTCTCCCTCCGTTCTTAATCGTCCTCTTGACCTCCCTGATAATTAAAGTGTTTGATACTCCTGCTAATTTTATAAACCCATCCCTATGGTTGATGCAGGGGTGGGAAGTGATGTAGGCTGCCTCCACTATTTTCCATTTCTTTTTCCCTAGAGATTTGTGGAGCACCTCTATTCTGCTCATTGTGGTAATCTATGAAATATTGAGAACGGATGAGGGTATGGAGGCAGATGGAGGGAGAGGAACATGGCAAGGATGGAGTATATATGCTGTTAATTTTCTGAGGTTGTATGTACTTTGAGAATGTCTTGGTAAGGACGAAACACCAGTGAGTAAAATTCCAACTGTTCTCTATGTTTAGCTCACCAACCTTCCACTCACACACACACACATACACACACACACACACACACACACACACACACACAGACACACACACACGCGCGCGCACACGCACACACGCACAAATATATATATATTTATATATATGTATATGTATATATATATATATATATATATGTATATATATATATACATGTATATATATATATATATATATATATTCTTCGTATAAATGGGCAGGAGATTCTCTCTCAAGCATATTTCATTGAATGAAATGGCAAGCTTGTAGTGACAAAGCTTTTTGCTAATCTTCTCTCTCTCTCTTTCGTAAGGCGACTTTGCCTTCCATAGGCAGGAGTCCGAATAATTCGCCGTATGCCATGAGATAGAAATAGGCATAGTTGAAAGCCAAAACGCGTTTTCGCACCTACTGGTGCTTCTTCAGTGGCAATTGAAGTAATGGAGATTCCATGAAGATAAGGAACTTTTATACCCGGAAGGTGGATGGTGATTGGCTGGATTGCTGCGGGTTAGGTACGGTCTTTTCTCCCATTGGCTGAGAGGTGCGTGACGTCATCAGTTTGCGCCCCAGCACCGTAATGGGCGGACCTCCTAATGCTGGGTAACGCTTGCAGGTCATGGGCTTGTATATTAAGATTTGGGGAAAGATCTTTTATGTAAATGGCCTCCAGTATAAGTAATCTTCTAGGGTCTTGGTGTGTGGCTAAAATTTCTGTGTTGTTGACCAGGGTTTCCCTTCGTAAGATGGTGTGGTGAGCGTCTTTGGAATTATTCTTAGGTGCACCTGATGTCAGATGGTATGACAGTCTACACGACAGTTTCATGGTGGTTATACCAATATAGGAAGAAGGTTGGGATGCGTAGTCCCCAAGGTTACACGTGTACCTATATATGGCATGAGATTCATCAAGAAGAAGAACAAGCCCATCAACGATAAACTTCAGAGATCTCATGCCATATATAGGTATGATAGTTGTATGATCAACAAGGTCCAAGACTTTCTTGAAGTCAATGAACGCCACTGCAAGTGAAGTGTTGTGCTGCTCGATATTTTTATAAAGTCAAGGAAGCTAATAAGATAGTGAGTGGTGGAAGATGTTTTAACGTTACCAAATTGCTGGGAATCAATGAATGTGCTGATTTTGGAGTATGCCCACTCGAAGACAAAATCCTCACAAATAAGACTGGGATAATGAGTGATAGTAATGGGGCTGAGATCACTAAAGGATTGGGGATTGGAAGATTTAGAAATGGGAGTAATTAAGCCTGTCTTCCAATCCGTGGGACATTTGCTCTGCTTAAGTGAGGCATTGATTATTGAACAGATCGGGATGGCAAGTTCGAGTGTAAATTCAAAATAAAGTTTGATGGGTAAGTCTACGGGTGTAGAGGACCGCTTTGACTTGATGCTGGCGAGCTTTTTGGCAACCTGAAAAATATGAACTGTGGGGGAGGGGAGGGGAGGAAATCAGGGACGAGAAAGAGCGCTTGACAGATAGATGCAAAGTGGTCATTTATTTGCTCAGCCGCAAGGTCTGGTGAAAATTGTGATAGGAGGGGGATGTCACCTGTCTCATACCACACAACCTTTTGACCCTGTTAAACAACAGGCTGCTGTTCTGCTGTAAATGTTTGATCTTATTGGGGTAGTACATTTTCTTGGCTCCTTTGATTTCCTTTATGACCTTGTTTTTTGTTCTAATTGTATGTTGTTCTGATATGTATATTGTATATATATATATATATATATATATTGATTTTTCTGAACTCCATTATGCTACATTTCTTAATGTTGAAGTCTACTTTCCACTTCTGACTCCATTTCCAAACCTTGTTTAGGTCTCTGTAGTGATTTACAATCCGTTTCAGTTTTTACTTTCCTCAATTATTTAGCATCGTCTGCAAAGAAACTCATGTAACATTCCACATCTTCATCCATGTACTTAAATAGCAAACATTATTGGAGCCAATACTGATCCCTGTGGAACTTCACTAATCACCTCTTCCCAACCTGAACACTTTTCTCTGAACACTACTCTCATCTTTCTATAATACAGGAAATCTTCCATTCAGTTTAGTAGGTTACTCTGTATTCCTCCTATATTTTCCATTTTTTTAAATAACTTTTGTGAGGTACTTTATCGAAAGCTTTTTTTGTATGTCTAGGAAATCACAATGAGTTCATCCATCCCTTTCTTGTATTATATATATTAATCTTGAGTAGAAAATATTAAATTTGCACCACATGATCTTCCCTATCTGAATCCAAATTGTCTTCTGTTTATTATATTGATTATTGATAAATTTTTCACCTATTTTGGCTACAGTCTCTGTAAGGGAGGCCAGTCTGTAATTAGTTGGTTCTTCTTTGTTTCCTCCTTTATATATTGGTACAATGTTGGCATTTTTCCAGTCTTTTGGTATTTTTCCTTCTTTGAGTGAGCAACTTATTATGTTGTAAATTTTGTCCATTGGTTCTTCTTTACATTCATTTAGTATCCAATTTGCGATTTCGCCTAGGCCGTGTGATTTCCTAACGTCAAGGTTCGTTAATTGCTTCATTATCTATTTTTGTGTTATTGTTATTTCCTTCATGGTGGGAGGTCACAGTTCACTTCCTTCATCTCAAGTGCTGTATTTTTTCTCTAGTGAAAATTGACTTGAAATAAATGTTCTTGACTTCGGCCATTTCTAGATCTTCTGTGTATTTTGTATTTCGATGGCGTAGTTTCACCATTTCCTGTTTATTTTTAAGTTTACCATTCACATATTTATAGAATAGTTTGGGTTGATCTTTACATTTTCCTATGATGTCTTTTTCATATGCGCACTTTTACATATTCATTTCTATGTTTGATATATATTTGCCATTTTCAATTTTTTCATCTTTTCTAAGCTTCATCTCTTCTAGCTTTCAGCTCACTGCATCTTCTATTGAACCAGCCATTAATGTACACCTTCTCTTGTTTCTGTCTTGGTACATATTTATTCACGCCATTATAGATTTCCATCAAGATCATTAATTTTCTTCCACTTTTGTCGCTTCAATGTAGAATTTTTCCCAATTTGCATTTTGTAAAAATTTCTTATGTTTCCCAAAGTACGTTTTGTTGTACATCAATCTTCATTTTCTGTATTTTTCATTTCTCTCCATATACATTTCTTCCTTTAGTTCTGTCTCTATTACTATATGGTTACTATTTCCAAATGGTGTCTTGCATTCAATTTCATTCACAATCTCAGGTTCTGTTTTAAATATTAAATCCAGTCTTGACGGTTCTTCATTATTTCTGTATCTGGTATTTTCATTTACCCATTGTGTTATTGTATGTTCTATGGTCATGTCAAGCAATACATTTCCCCATAGCTCCTCTTCGCCTTTCACTGTCATCTCTTCCCAAAAAATTTCTTTGCATCTAAAATCTCCCATAAATACCAGGTTGCATCTGTCTTTCAGTATCTCATTTAATGAATACCTTGTATTATCTAACATATTTGAATGCTCACCCTCTTATCAAGAGCCCATTTTTGGGGGCACATAAATCACCACAAACTTTCTACTTTTTATGTCACTGTCTTCAACTTTTATCACACTGTTTTACCCTCAGTAACCTTAGTCACATTTAAGTTTTTTTTTGGACAAGAACATGATTCCTCCTCCCTGTTTCTCGTTTCAGTTTTTGTTCCGATAATTATATAACCCATGTTCAACACTATTAGGTGGTATTGGACCCATTATGTCTGTTTGTTTTTTTTTCATCTGACAGGTAAAAATTTAGTTAATTAAATCGCCTATGTTAGTATAGGCCACTTTGATTTTTTTTCCTTCTCCATCTTGTTTTCTGTTTGTTTTGCTTCGTTTACCTTGATGTACCATTTTCTCAGCCTCCAATAGAACTACTTGCTTTCAATCTCCGTTCTCTTCGCGTTTTTTTTTTTTTTTTTTAGCTTTGCCTCCTAACGTCTTCTCTCTATTTCCTCAACATTCATTTCTCTTTGTACCCATATATTGTTGTAATGTTCACTCTTTGCTAACTTGCTTGCTCTTGCTAATATGCCTTCTACTACCATTTGTGATCTTAGTTTTATCTTTAGAGCTCGATTTCTTTCTTTAGAATATTGTCCCATTCTATATATTTCTATATATTCCTTTACTTCCTGGTCACCATCTTGTATTTCTTTTAAATTGTTACTGCTATTTATTTTTCTGTATTTTCTCTCATGTACCTCACCAGACCATGTTTTTCTTTTAATCCATATACCGTAATACACTTTTTCCTATCCACTGTATCTCTGACTCAATTTACCTTTTCCTTGATTACTTGAATAATTGTGTCCTTTCCATTTTCCTGCATCTGTTGTTGTGCTATTTCTTTAAAATATATTTCTTCGTTTTCTCTGTTTTCATTCTATTTCTTAATCTTTGTGTATATTATCCTCACCTAAGTTTTCTTCCATTCTTTCAGACATTGCCCGTATATTGTGATTTGTCTCTTTTTAAGATCTCACTATTGGTAGTATCATTCATTGTCATCTTTTCATTTTCACATTTAACCTCCATTAGACTTTTTTAATACCTCTAGTTCATTATTTGGTTCGGAGTTTATTTTCTTTACTTCACATAACTCAATGTTAGTTTCGAAAAGGCCTTTCGTTAAATTCACAATATCTTTCCTTAGTTCAATGAATTCTTTCTCCCAGAACTATCTATTAATACTCATCTCCCTTTCCATGTCTAAGATTCGACTCAAATTTTTCCTTCTGTGCTTACCAACACCAGAAAAAATGACTTCGTCATACAATCTAATCATCCATGGTGTCTAAAGGTCTCTGTTTACATTTAGTTTCGGCGGAGCGCATCCAGAGGGCTCTGCATTTGAGTCGACATTCGACTCAAAATAATAGTTTTTACTTTCTTATATTTTTTTCTCATGAGATCAATATAACACTACAGAAAAATCATTTTGGGCAACCACAAGTGCTCCCCATCCCATTCAATACAAACCAGGCCTTCTGTTTTCCTTGCACTATTGAGAATTTTCTTCTTATTCGGCAGCCTTCGGAGTTCTAGTTGAGAGGTGTTGACAGTTCGGAAACTCGGAAGTGTAAATATATATATATATATATATATATATATATATATATATATATATATATATTAGCTTAAAAGTGGCAGTTTGCCGACAAGATTGACGCGATAAACACCATATGAGGACGGAGCCTTTATTTGTACGACGTTTTGCTTATTACAGCTTTTTCAAGTACAAGTTGAGATACAAATGATTGAGTTTAAATAAGGGGAAAGGAGGGAACGGGGAGAGAAAAGGGGGGGAAGGAAGAGGAGGAGGAGGAGGAGGAGGAGGAGGAGGGTGGGGGGATTGGACACTGGGAAAGGATGAGAATGCTGGCCCAAACGTCCGTGGGCGAAATGTCGCTATGCACGTGCTTTGAGAAAGGCTTATAGCTTGCGGAATAGGCAGAACTTCCTTCATGACTGCATTGAGGAAATGGTCGCCCCCAGGTCTACGCCGAAACAACTTCTCCAATTTGACCACCCCTTTCCTCCTCACCTTAAGTCCTACCTCACGGAATGCTGGACTAGCCTTTCTACCAAGGTCTCCCAGGCTTTCGAGAAAGCCAAGAAGTTAGGCTCGCAGCTCCGCCATACGATGTCCGATTCGGTCGCCGAAGATATAAGAGTGGACATCGCTACCTTCAATAACCAACAGATAAATAGACATCTACGTGAACTGGATAGGCTTTGCGCCGACAGTGTTTGGAAATCCATGGGAAGACCCGAAATCATAATGAATCTTTCCAACAGAGCATTAACTGACACCGAAACCGAAGTACTCAGCCTCGGGCTTAAGTTTGCAACCGGTACCCACAGGAAGAATCAAAACATCGATTTGATCACGAAAAACTACAGATACCAAGACAGTGAATTCATGCAAGGTTACACACAAGGACTACTGACCTTAGCTCTCAACGAACGTCCCAACCCTACAATACCCAGAAGGTACGTTCGAGCTCTAGCAGAGCTAGCCAAGGATTCTTCCATCAGAATCACCACCGCTGACAAGGGAGGTGGAGTAGTGGTGATGGACAGTTCAGATTACGAGAGGAAGATGAAATATCTGCTCAGTGATACATATCGTGAAGTCTCCCAGGCAGAAGTAGACAACGAGACGAAGAACTTCGCATACAAGGTAAGAAAAATTCTCAAAAGTTCAGATGCAGGTAAAAAGCTCCTTCACTTATTGCCAAATCTCCCACGCACAGCTACGATGTATGGTCTGCCCAAAACACACAAAAATTATATTCCAATGAGACCTATAATATCAGGGATAGGGAGTGCTCCCCACAGATTAGCAGGTACGTTGGCCAGATATCTCTCCCCCCTCCTGGGAACCATCAGTGGAGCTCATCTCAGACACTCAGGGGACCTACTAGACAGAATCCGAGATATCTCCGCCAGAAACAAGAAGATGGCCAGCCTGGACGTGAAAAGTCTCTTCACATGTGTCCCCTCAGATAAGGTAATACAGCTCCTTAGGGATAGAATCGAGAAGGAGAAAATCGACTTCCCCCTGCCCCCCAACCATTTTGTCGATTTGATCAAACTTTGTGTTTAATTTTATTATTTTAAATTCCAGGACAGTTTCTTCCACCAGAAATTTGGCATGGCCATGGGCTCTCCATTAAGTGCAGTCCTGGCTAATTTATTCATGGAATTTCTAGAAACAGGACCCTTTGCCAACATCGTTCCCGAGCATGTGACCTGGCTGCGATATGTGGACGATATCTTACTCGTCACACCCAGGCGTTTCAATCTTCAGCGCTTGCAGACGGCCTTAAACGAAGTGGAGCCCACCATTCAGTTTTCCCTAGAGGAAGAAATCCACGATTCTCTTCCTTTCCTGGACACACACATCTTTAAGTACGGTAACCAACTTGAATTCAAAGTGTATAGAAAGCCCACCAACAAAAATTATTTAATTCATTTCTACTCCCACCATGATATAAGGACCAAGAGAGGAGTAGTAATAGGTTTTTTCCTTAGGGCATTTAGGATATGTAGTGCAAAATACTTAGAAGAAGAGTGCAGGTTTATTAAAGAGGCCTTTTTAACACTAATAATTTCCAGAATTCCTTTTAGATAATTGCAAACAGCAGGCCGCTAAGATTCGGGAAAGCCGTAGGCAGCAGGACAGCACAACTAGACGTCTCGTGCTGCCAACCGGCGACGTTGCCACCAACTTGACACGTCTTTTAAGAACCACCAACTTAGAAATAGTGTGCCAGACAAGCAGAACAATGAAAGATATCACGAAGACGGAAACACACAACAACCAGACACCGGGCACCAAAGCCGGTGTTTATCGTATTCCGTGTTCAGGATGTGATAAAGTTTACATCGGAGAAACGTCACGCGACCTGAATACACCAATACGTGAACACCGTTACGACGTCAGGCATGATGTCACCACCAATGCATGTGTGACACATAGAAACAAGGAAAACCATCTTATGGACTGGAAGAATGCAGAGCTGCTGATACGGGAACCAGACAAAATCCGCAGGAAGTGTTTAGAAGCAGCAATCATTCAAGGAACGAACACTATTGAACAAAACAGGGGCATGTTTAACATATCTCCTCACATTATTCCCCTAATACCCATGGCCAGCAAAATATTAAATATTTAAACCACCCTTTGTGGACATTTCGCCCACGGACGTTTGGGCCAGCATTCTCGTCCTTTCCCAGTGTCCAATCCCCCCACCCTCCTCCTCCTCCTGTTCCTTCCCCCCTCCTTTTCTCTCCCCGTTCCCTCCTTTCCCCTTATTTAAACTCAAGCATTTGTATCTCAACTTGTACTTGAAAAAGCTGTAATAAGCGAAACG
>NC_134801.1:2930453-2937953 GCF_046742065.1 Oratosquilla oratoria
GGAGAGATGATAGAAATACTGGTATTTTGTCGCCCAGGATTTGGTGTAGAGTCATTGCTGTTTGAGGGAATAGATGATAGAGATGGTGTTTGTTACATGGTGTTGTCTAAATTGGACATTCTAGTAATATTTATGGTATTGTGAGAGGAGCTTTACATTGGCAATTGAGAAGGTCGTTTCCTGTCATAAGGTAGCAATGTGTGAGGCCGGAATGTGCAGCATCGGAAAGAAGGAAAAGAAGGGGGTATAGGAGAGAGAGGAGGAAGAAGGATAAATATAAAGAGGAAAGGAAACGGAAAGAGAAAAGTTAGAAATAAGAAGAGAAATAAAGTAAGAGAAAGGAGAGGAGGAAGAAGAAGTGGAAAGGAGAGAGACTGGACAAGACAGAAAAAGTGGAGGAGCTAAAGAGATGAAAGGAGAGTTATTTAGTATTTCTTCGGCGATAGCCAGCTCTTTAGCCCTTGGAGACAATACCATAGAGGAAGCAAGGACATTTTTGAAAGAGAGTAGAAGAAAGGAGGGGTAGCAGAAGACCAAAAGAAGATGGGAGAGGGATGGCAGTAATCATTTCAGCATCATCCTAATGTATGCGATGATCAGCACACTGCAAATAAAGATCATCGCATATATTGGGAAGATGCTAAAATAATTTATAAATCAAATGTAGTTTCAGAAGGAAAATAGTCGAGTCTTCCCTGATTAAATATTTCCCTAATTTCAATATTTCAAACGGTCAATGGTCACCTGACTGCATTACCACCTCAGCTGTCAATCAACTACTACCTTATTTACTCTAAGGGGATAAAATTCCACAAGACCCACGGAGCGTCGGTCACGTAACCTGAGCTCTTCCCTTGTTCCTTTTTCTCACCTCACATTTTTGTATATATGTACATGTCTTCCACTATGTAATCATTCTGCATTCTTTCGTTGGTGATCCTAATCCTAATCCCGGCGTCGGCGCCCCCGTCCAAGCTCCCAGTCCATTTCTCCCGAGCCACGACCACCAACTGCCCCAAATCGCTCGCTAATTCGCCCGGTGGCAATAGCCCTCTTTTATACGCTACTATCTTTTCATTTTCTTACAGACATTCTTCCCCTCCCACAAAAACTGATCCCGCACAAGCGGGTGGTCTTTCCTAGGAATTCAGAATTCTGCTTGAAGAGGAACACAGTTAGTGATCGAAATATACAGAACTTTCGACATTAGTGTCTTCTTTTCCGACGGCGGGATAAAAAGTTTAATTTACTAATGTGTTACGACATTAGTTTACTGTGATATCTACTAACGTCATTAAGAACAAAATTCCAACAACTTCGTCAACTCCCTAGTACTCTCCCAAACCGAAGGTCAGTAAAGCAAGGTACTTTTGACCCCCGATTTACCTTACTGATGAAAATACATAATTCGTTTCCTACCCTATGAGAAAGGCCCGAAGAGAAATCCAGAAGGATTTGAAAACTCCATATTGTGTCAATAACCAACATGTGGCAGTCCATCGGTGGACGACGATGACAATGTTCCGGTATGAACATAAGAACAAAAGAATGAAGGAGACTGCAAGTGTGAGAATCAACACCGTGTGAGATTCTCACAGTCTTGTCGGCTTTTGCCTTTGTGTTTCAGACTGCAGGTGACCATAAGGCCTACACTAGGGAATTCCATGTCCATTACCACCTGTCATCCCCATCCATAAAGTGGTGTAACCGTTTCTTAAAACAACCGATAGTTTCAGCGCTCACTACTTGGTTACAAACTCTTTTTCTATTCGTTGACCACCCTATTAGTAAATAAATTATTTCCTATTTATCAGAACCTAAATTTGTTCAATTTAAATCTATTACTGTGAGTCCTGCCCTGCTGTCTTAATAAGATGACCTTGTTTGCGTCACCCTTGTAAGTTAAGGTGCCTAAGCCTCTCTTCGTAAGGTACATTTCTTAGCCCATATATCATTTTGGTCATTATCCTCTGTACTGATTCTAATGAATTGATGTCCATTCTACAAGACGGAGACCAAAAATGTACTGCATAGTGAAAGATGGGTCTAACTAACGCTAGATAGAGTTTGATAAGTACTTCTGCACTTCTATTCGTAACCGTCTTATCAATGAAACCTAATACTCTGTTAGCTTTATTCCTGGCGCTAATGTTCTGTTTCCTAGATTTAAGGTCAGGACTCACTAGAACTCCCAAGTCTCTCTCGCACTAACTTTTCTTTAAAAACGTGTTATCTAAGCTAATCTGTTTTCGGGATTGTGTAGCCCTACGTTTAACACTCTATACTTTGAGATATTGAAGTCCATTTGCCATATCACCAACTATGTGAACAATTTGTCAAGATCATCCTGCAGAATCTCGGCGTCGTCTCCAGACCTAATTAGGCGTTCTATTTTAGTGTCGTCCAGAAATTTACTAACATCACTATTAACCCCACTGTCCAAGTTGTTTATGTACATAATGAATAATAAGGGACCCAAAACCAAGCCTTGGTGAACTCCATTAGAAACACTCTCCCATTTAGATTTTACACCATTTATGTTGACCTGATGTTTTCTGTCACTGATACAAGCTCTAATCCATTCTAACATTTTTCCTCCTATGCCATGGGCACCAGATAACATCGTAACTATCATTATTATCTGACGCCTTATATACGTTAGGGTAAAAAGATAGAATATTAGTCACACATGACTTACTCTTGGAGAAACCATGGCTGTAAGTCACGAATCAAATTATGTCTCGATGTAATCTCTGGGTCTATTAACTATTAATGATTCAACCATTTTACCCATAGCTGATGTCAAACTGATTGGCCTGTAGTTGCATATAGACACTTTAACTCCCTTTTTGAAAACAGAAACTGCGTTTGCCTGCCTCCAAGCAATAAGCGCAAAACCAGTGTCTGCCGACAAATACTTCTGTTAAATGGTCGCAGATTTCAAATTTACACTCTTTAAGCACTCTGGGAAAATATTCGTCTGGACCCGGGGATTTTGTAGCTTAAAGTCTTTCAATCTGTTTGACTTCTTCTACTTTACTAAATTCCTTAGTAAACACCGACAGAAATCATTTGTTAAACACCTCGCTCCTTTTTTCCTCCGATTCTATCATGATATTTTCGTCGTTTTTAATTGGGCTTATTCTTTCCTTATTTTTTGTTCTGTGGAGATGAAAGAAGCTTTATGGTTTAGATCTAGCTTGTCTGGCAGCCTTAATTTCATAGTTACGTTTCGCTGTGCATGTATTCTTTTTAACCAGTCTAACCATATCGTTATATTTGGATCTAAGGTGTGCTTCCCCGTATTCATTCTTGCACAAAGTCCTCTTTTCAATCCGATCTCATATTTTAGTCCGTCATCCATTTGGGAATATTACCGGTACTATTCTTCCGTATTGACTCGAGGGGAATAAATATATTTTGTCCATCTAGAATTAAAGCTGTTAGGTTAATGTACATTTCATTCAAATCACTGACCGGTTTGTTTACCTCGCACTTATAAGTGACCTGACCCAAGGTAGGTATATTACCTTCCGTGACCCGACTCTGACTACTCTAATGATGTCCGGAATGACCGTGTATCTTACCTCGTCACAGTCCCCTTGTAACCATTACTAACCATCACCCACCACGCACGTGATCCACATGCTTGCAACATAGCGAGACACCCTTCTTGCTTACCTTGCATTTCCCACATAATACATCTAACGCAGCACGTTTTAAGACAAACAAGATATAGATACCCAATGTCACCAGACTAACCTATTAAAATCCTATATTATAAACTCCCCTATTATATTACGCATAAACTAACATATAATTTATATAATATACCTAACAACATCCACCAACTATAGGACTAACGCTCATATATAAACTGACCCTAATGCATAGAATAGCGAAATCTGCGACCAGTTAACTGAAATATTCAATAAATCGGTAGACTCTGGTTCTGTTCCTACTGCTTGGAGGCAGGCAAACGTTGTTCCTGTTTTTAAGAAGGGAGATAGATCGTCTATATGCAACTACAGGCCAATCAGCTTGACATCGGTTATAGGAAAAATGCTTGAATCAATAATAGTAAATAGACTCAGAGAACACATTGAAGGGCATAATTTAATTCGTGTTTCACAGCATGGTTTCTCCAAGGGTAAGTCATGTGTGACTAATCTTCTATCCTTTTACACTAAGGTATATAAGGCGGCAGACAACAATGAAAATTACGATGTTATTTACCTTGACTTTAGCAAAGCGTTCGACAAAGTACCACACCAGAGACTACTAAATAAAATCAAAGCCCATGGCATAGGAGGAAAAGTGTTAGAATGGATTAGAGCTTGGATTAGTAACAGAAAGCAACGGGTCACCATAAATGGAATAAAATCTAGGTGGGGCAATGTTACTAGCGGGGTCCCCCAGGGCTCGGTTTTGGGTCCCTTGTTGTTCATTATGTATATAAACGACTTAGACGAAGGGTTAAATAGTGATGTTAGTAAGTTTGCGGACGACACTAAAATAGGACGCCTAATTAGGACAGGAGACGACGCCCAGATTCTGCAGGATGACCTTAATAAGCTGTTAACATGGTCGGTGAAATGGCAAATGAACTTCAATATCTCTAAGTGTAGCGTGTTAAACGTAGGGCTACACAACCCCGAAAATATATACAACTTAGATAACACGTTTTTAGACAAATCTGAGTGCGAGAGGGACTTGGGAGTTCTGGTGAGTCCGGACCTTAAAACCAGGAAGCAGTGTATTAGCGCCAGAAATAAAGCTAACAGTGCATTAGGCTTCATTGCTAGGACGGTAACGAATAGAAGTGCAGAGGTAATTATTAAACTCTATCTAGCGATAGTTAGACCCATCCTTGACTATGCGGTACAATTTTGGTCTCCGTCCTACAGAATGGACGTAAATTCACTAGAATCAGTACAGAGAAGAATGACCAAAATGATACAAGGACTCGGAAATTTGCCTTACGAAGAGAGGCTTAGGCACCTAAACTTACACTCTCTGGAAAGACGCAGAGTGCGGGGTGATCTAATAGAAGTGTTCAAGTGGATCAAAGGCTATAACAAGGGTGATGCAAACAAGGTCATCATAATGAAACAACAGGGCAGGACTCGCAGTAATGGGTACAAACTGGACAAATTTAGATTTAAGAAGGAAATAGGCAAGAATTGGTTTACTAATAGGGTGGTCGATGAATGGAATAAACTTAGTAACCATGTAGTAAGCGCTGAAACTATCAGTTGTTTTAAAAAACGATTATACAACTTTATGGATGGGGATGACAGGTGGTGATGGATACGGAGCTGCCTAGTGCAGGCCTCATGGTCTTTTGCAGTCTCCTTTATTTCTTATGTTCTTATATTCTTATGAGACTAACGCCTTTGCTTACAGTAACCTACTAACAACCTATATAACCTTTAACACCCATGTCACGTACCCCCCCCCCCCCAAAGCTAGGTAGGCGGAGAGCCTACCGGCCAGAGGCCAGAGAGCTGGGGTAGGTGAAGAGCCTACCGGCCAGACGCCAGGCTAGGCAGACCGAGAGGTTGCCAGCCTATCGTGCCCTAGGTCAAGGCCTGGCACATATTGTAATCTACCCACAGGGCCCATTTGTACCTTATCATATTTGCAACCACATTTGCCTCAATTGTTAATAAATAGTAGAAAACTCCGGTTTTGGAGTTTATCTCGCCCGCATTAAGTCCCCCTTATATAACCAACAACCCTTTCCCACGGTTATACCCTGAGTCGGTCTCGTTAGTGACCAAATGTCTTAAATACTTTCTCATCTCATCAAAATTGTCTCTCCTGATGTCCGGTACTATAACGTTATTCGTACTATTTAGTTCTTCCCAAATAATAGTAAGTAATATTTCTTGGTAATGGCTAGAGCCCAGGCTACTCCCACTTTTATGTTTATTGTTAGGTGTTCATTATTAGTGCCGCGAACAAGACTGTTTTTAGTTAATGCATTGATTCTTAAGCCGTGATCCGAGCAGTTCCTGCAATCCAGGTTCTAGACCAACTATTTGCCTTTTTAGGGATTTTTTCAACTTCTTGGATACCAAAAGTGGTTATATGTAAAGTGCATTTAATTAACGTACTTACTAAGGCTTCTTAACTTACAATAAAATTGGGTGTGGACAGAGTGCTAGCGCGTGAGTCAGAGAGACAACAAAAATGCCCGCCCGTCTTCTTATACCACAGCCGCACGACACAAGTCCCAGGCACAGGTGCCAATGCATGACAATATAACCTATTCTATCACTATCTACCCAGTTCCACACATTTTATTCACTCCTTTATTTTTGTGTGAAGATAGCCCACAAAGTGTCAATATCTATATATCTAAAACAAGGAGGAATATAATTAATAGAAGCGATGACTATACTTTGTGTCACCATCTTGTTTACACGCCATCTGACCTCTGAGGTCAATAGGCCCCAATTACATAGTTCTACGCTGCCGGCTTGCAAATCTCCTGTAACTTAAACAACCTGCATGAATAACTTGTCTACAATCAAACACCTTACTAACTACATTTTAGGTAATCCAAAATTCACGTCATGGAACATGACATAATCCCGGACATGCCCCCATTTATATGTCACGAACTAAACTCTGTTTTTGAGTTAATGCATCGATTCTTAAGCCGTGATCCGAGCAGTTCCTGCAATCCAGGTTCTAAACCAACTATTTGCCTTTTTAGGGATTTTTTTCAACTTCGTTGGATAACAAAATTGGTTGTGTAAAACTCATTTAATTAACATACTTACAAAGGCTTCTTAACTTACAATAAAATTGGGTGTGGACAGAGTGCGAGCCCGTAAGTCAGAGAGAGAACAAAAATACCCGCCCGTCTTCTTATACCACAGCCGCACGACACCAGTGCCAGGCACAGGTGCCAATGCATGTCAATATAACCTATTCCATCACTATCGGCCCAGCTCCACACAATTTACTCACTCCTTTATGTTTGTGTGAAGATAGCTCACAAAGTGTCAATATCTATATATACTTAAAACAAGGAGGAATATAATCAACAAAAGCGATGACTATACTTTGTGTCACCATCTTGTTTACACGCCATCTGACGTCTGAGGTCAATAGGTCCCAATTACATAGTTCACCGCTGTCGGCTTGCAAATCTCCTGTAACTAAACAACCTGCATGAATAACTCAAATCTACAATCAAACATCTTACCAACTACATTTTTAGGTAATCCAACATTCACGTCATGGAACATGACATTATATAAAAGTAAGTCCAGAGTATTCTCTTCCCCTCGTAGGATCGGTAATAGTTTGATTTAGGAAATTATCCTTAATCACATCTAAGAAAATTTGCGCTTCCCGATCTCCTAAAATTACCCAGTCAGTGTTTCTATAATTAAAATCTCCCACGACCACAACATTTTTGTACTGGAACGCCTGCAAATTTCATGAATCAGGGGATCAGTCTGCTCAATGATGAGGTTAAGAGAT
>NC_134801.1:2947953-2962953 GCF_046742065.1 Oratosquilla oratoria
GAGTGTGTTGCATATTCAAACTAAGTTAGACGAAGACTCGTTTTCATAGTTAAGAAAGTTAAGAAACGTGACAAGAATATTTCGATTTGGTCTGGACACCAAATGAAGACTTCATATCTTACGGTGAACTCCACGGTAGGAGTAAATTGTACAAATGGAGACCAGGATGGAATTTCTATCTGGTATTTTAGATAACTGAGGACGTGTCTTTGAGGAAAAAAAAAATTATTCCTAAAAATTTTCCTGCATGAATAACTATAATCATCCGGCTATATATTTTACTGTTGAACATTCAATATATACTTAGCCATAGTTTACTCATAACACCATGTAAAAAAAAAAAAAAAATAAAAAAAAAAAAAAAAAAACCTGGGTTGCAATCACTTTTTTCGGTGACTTAGGGCCCCCCAAAATACAATATGAACAATATCCTAGCTAACTAAAATATAAGGATAACAAAGGAATAATACACACGGAACATAGAATATTGTATTTCATACGATCGGTAATTCAGGAAGACGAAAAAGTTAGGGCGTGGCTACAACTACCCGTAGTTGGTAACATGAAAAGTACATCTATTACAAGGAACACAGACTTGCGGCCACGCAACACCCCTCCCCCAAAAGAATACGCTTACAAGGGTCTGTAAGCAAGGAATCACTAAACAAGGTCAATCACACTTACATTTTAAGTTTGCACATGGGTAGTTCGGGATAGGGCATCAGCCACCACATTATTTTTTTCACTAATGTGCGCGATCTGTAAATTGAATGGCTGTAAGGCGATCTGTAAATTGAATGGCTGTAAGGCTAATGCCCACCGTAGAAGGCGTTGATTAGTATTTTTCATTCGTTCCACAAATGTCAGGGGATTATGGTTTGTAAACACTTGCACAGTGTGAACTGTGCTTCCTACGTATACTCTAAACGCTTCCAGTGCCATAATCAAAGCTAACGCCTCCTTCTCGATGGTGGCATAGTTCCTCTGCGCCTTGAGGAACTTCTTTGAGAAGTAACACACAGGATGTAACACACGATCCTCCTCACCCTCATGTAGAAGCACGGCACCGGCACCAACTTCGCTGGCGTCGACGTGGATGGTGAACGGCCTCTTGAGATCAGGGGCACGTAGGACAGGAGCATTTGCTAGCAGAGCCTTCACGCTCTCGAAGGAGTCCTGGCAAGCCTGGGTCCACTTGAAGGAGGTCTTAGCACTCAGGAGGTCGGTGAGAGGAGCCACCACGGAGGAGAAGTTGGGACAGAAGCGACGATAGTAACCCGCCATTCCCAACAGTCTAATCGCTCCCTTTTTGTCGCTTGGGGCAGGATACTGCAGAATGACTGTAATCTTGGCTGCAATCGGTTGGACCTCCCCTTTCCCGACGACATGCCCCAGGAATGTGATGCGGGCATGGCCGAACTCACTCTTGGCGAGGTTCACTGTCAAACTGTGTGCTGCCAGAACAGCAAAGAGGGCTCTTAGGCGGTCCACGTGTTCTCCCCAGGAGTCGCTGAAGACGACGAGGTCATCCAGGTAGCAGCGGACACCCACCAGCCCCGCAGTTACGATGTTCATGAGGCGTTGGAAGGTTGCAGGTGCATTCCGCAAGCCGAAGGGGAGGACGTTGAACTGATACAGCCCCTCGGGAGTGATGAACGCGGAGATGGCCCTCGACCGCTCTGACAGTCGGACTTGGTAATAGCCCTGTAGTAGGTCCAGTTTCGTCACCCACTGTGCTCGACCAACGTCGTCAATGACGTCGTCAATGCGTGGCAAGGGGTAGCTATCCGGCTCGGTGACTGCGTTGACCTTTCTGTAGTCGACACACAGCCGCATAGAGCCATCGGGCTTCGGCACCAAGACCACGGGAGAGGCCCAAGGACTGCTACTGGGCTCCACGATACCAACCTCCTGAAGGCGTTGTACCTCCTCACGGACGTACTCCTTGAATGCGTTCAGGCGGTAAGGACGTTGGCGGATGGGCCGAGCTCCGTTGGTTTCGATGTCGTGCTCTACAGCTGAACAGGGGTGAGGATGGTCACTAAATATATCACTATAGTCTGTCAAAAGAGAAGAAATATCACTCGCTTGGTCATTAGAGAGATGGCCTAACTTTGTACTGGGATCATAGAGTATTGTGGAATTGTCCACTTTGGCATACAAGCCACTCTGGAGTTCAGAGAAGTTGTCTTTCTGATCATTATCACATGTAGGCACTACAACACAAGCGGGCAAGGAAGGTTCAACATTTTCCTCCCTTTCCTTACTCTTTCTCACTCTGTAGGGTTTCAGTAGATTGACATGCACCAGACGTTTTTTCTTACGCCTGCCTGGTGTATATACAACGTAATTGGCGTCCCCTATCCAGTCTACAATTTGGAAAGGTCCATCATACTTTGCCTAGAATGGGTGTGTCTGCACGGGCAAGAACGCTAACACCTTATCACCTACCCTAAATTCCCTATGCTCTACCTTATGTTTTTTGTCAAATTGTTGCTTCATTTTTATATGAGCAGATTTTAAATGGGCATGAGCCAGCCTCACAGCAGCTTTTAATTTTTTTCTAAACTCAACTACATATGATACCAAGGGTGTGACACTATTTTCCAGCAGCCAACTTTCTTTGAGGGCTTTGAGAGGTCCTCGCACCTCATGGCCATAAATTAGTTGAAATGGGGAGAATCCTAAGGATTCTTGAACAGAGTCCCTAACCGTGAATAGGAGTAGGTCAACTCCCTCGTCCCAATCCTTCCCAAACTCCAAGCAATAAGTGCGCAACATGCGTGTGAATGTCTGATGGAATCGCTCCACTACCCCCTGGGATTGGGGATGATAGGCTGAAGACCTAGACTGCCGGACACCCAAACTCTGCATTACCTGATTAAACAATCGGGAAGTAAAATTGGATCCTTGGTCCAACTGCACTACTGTGGGAAGGCCTACTTGTGTAAAGAAGTAAATGAGGGCTCTCACCGCTTTCTTGGCTGTGATGCGGCGCTCCCGTGTCCAAGAGGGCACAAATAGACTTACGCGCGAGTGGCTCTAACAAGGTAACTGCGACCATGGCTAAGCTTCCACTCGGCGTACGGGAGCTAGCTAAATCGACGTGAACAATTGTCACTGCCGACTGCTGTTCAACCGTCACCTTGGATTGTGGACACTCCTGCGCTGGCCGTTTTTTGACGAGCCACTTGCTGCACGACCCCTCTGAGCCTCATGACCGACACTAAACTCAGTCTCCCGAATTTGCCCTACACCCCCGCAAGACTTGCAACACGTGGTAGGTCGACCGCGTGGTCTATAATAACACACATCAGTCGCGTGTCCTGCTTTCTTGCAATGGGTGCAGTATGGACGCCACCTATTGCGATTACCACGGCCCCGGGGACGCTTCCACGTGTTCCTTTGTCCCCCATGTCTGTGAGTCGAGTGCATGGCTTCCTCGTGAGGGCACGTTGCGATCTCTCGCTCATGGCGAGGGCGCACCTCCACCTCTTGCGAATAGCGAGAGGGTGTCTCTGACTCTCGCAGATTGCGAGGAGAGGAAGAGCCTGGGACTCTGTGTACAGTGGAAATGTTATGTGATTGTGAAGTTGAGTGAGAAAAGACGTCTGTGGCCGGATATTGGTGGGTCACGGCAGGGGCGGCTGGGTACAAAGCCATAGGGGAATCGGCACCGCCCGCGTACACCGTCTGAACCGAACCAGGATGCCGATGGGCATAGTCAATGGCCGCATGGAGAATGGCAACAATGGACGCTTGCTGGTCTGAGGTGAGGGTGGTGCCGAATTGAGAGGGCATAGCCCGTTTAATGCGGGTTACCGCAGTAAAATTAGCCCACTCATCGCGCTCTGGGTGATACACCGTGTAGGCCGAGACCATGTCGGCCAGACGAAGCGCGAATGAAGTGAGTGTTTCGGCTGGATGCATAGTTGCTTCCGCCAAACGATCAGCTAAAGCGCCAGCCGACGCGGGCGCGTAGATAAAAGTGCGGAACGCTAGTTTGAACGCGTTCCAATCATCAGGATGCCCACTTTTGGCTAACCGAGCGGCAATCGCGGCATCACCGGCAGTTTTCTGCTGAGTGACGGCGATTTTGTCAGCCTCCGGGATCTCGGAGGACCACCTTTCATCTAACAGGGCGAGCCATGATTGCGCGTCCGTGCAAGCAGGCAGATTGGTAGTGGGATGATAATTTATCCCTGATGAAATGAATATTGGGACATCTGCAGCCGCCTGCAGTGCCCTCGCCTGGTTGCTGACGGGTACACTCGTACGCCGCGACATGGCAAAGAAATAACCGGCCTAGCTCTAGCTAGCACTCCTGTATGTGCACTGAGTATTTGGAGAATGTGGACTTTGTAATTTGTATGTATGTTCACTGAGTAATAGGAACGGGTACGTATACACGAGTTAGTCAAACTCTAACCACCGCTTGCCACCACTATGGTAAAGTGTCCGAATGGTTAGGCTCAATGACTAAAACACGTAGAAATGTGTTGGCTCTTTATTTGTAGCACAGAATATGATATGTGTGTCGGAGGCTGAATGGGGGAGAGAACTAATCGGCACTGTGAATATGCTAGCACTTACTCTTTCGTGTCCTGAACCAGCACTTGCTTGACCACGACCGCCTGGTAGCGTAGTCAGAGATAATCTGCGTATTGTCCGGAGCGGGCTAGTCGCCCTGCTGGTTCAGCTTAGCGAGTCCCCAATCAGATGCTAGGATCTGGGTCACGTGATGACGCGCATCTGGGAACAATGGCCATGCTAGGTCGCGTCTCTCCGCCAGCTTTACGCGGGAACACGTGACCCAACGCGAGACGCTTACCATAGAAATAGTCATGCGTTCTACTCATACCACATATGATCATATGCCCTGCTGAGTTAAGGATCTTAGTGAAATCACAGTTGGCCCCACTTTTAAATCAACCAGACTCAGAATCAGTATCTATAATGAGAGAGTCTCTTGAAATAGATAGGGAAGATAACAATGCCAGATTGGATGATAGCGGCGCAGAGCGGTCCAGAAAACTGAAAATAAAGTGTCACATAGGGAGCCCAACTCAGATGTTCAAGAAATCCCAGAAATTACTCATTCATTAACTATAAAATAAGCTTTGCTAATTGTGGAAGGTGGTGTAATAAAATCGACGTTATTACACTCCAGAGCAATTAACAGAGTCGAAGTACAATTGAAAGGAGTCACTGTAGACTCTGAAATTTTAACCATCCCAGAGTCAATTAGGATAAAACGTTTGAAATTGGATTCAAGTATTTATAAGTCAAACAATAACACGTAGAGATATTACACTGGGGAACACACTTTCGGTTGCATGAGTTCTGACACTTGATTCTGGTAGATTTGAGGTCACAGATTCTGAAAATGGCATTCGTTTGTGCAGATCAGGTCTAGTTTTGATACTACGCGGCAATTTACATATAAGGTGACATGTTCTGAAAATAGCAAAGGGAGGTAATAAGCATATTAGTTTACATTCATCAAATACTATTCTTAATTACATCAGTGCGTCAAATATAGATTTGTGTGTGCATTATTATTTTATTTCATTAAAACAATTATTTTATTTCTTTTCCAGGTGTGATCATTCTGTAAACAGTGTTGACTTCAATCAAAGGAAATATGGCCTCTATAGCAAGTAGAAGGAAATGTGTGACGTGCCCGGATTCATTCTGCTACATTTGTGGTGCATTGACAGCTCCAAAGCAAAGAAGGAACATTAGTGAATTTGTGAAGAGAGCTTACTTTTGCTACTTTAAAGTATGTCATTCCTGCGAAGAAAACTTGCGTCAATGGACTAAAGGAAAAGACAAAATAACATTCGGTATTCCGATGATATGGCGTGAGCCACGGGACCATGTCACAGACTGTTACTTTTGCGTGACTCGTGTTGCTGGTTTCACTAGTAAAACTCGTCATCTTATCACATACCCTAGTCTAGATTCAGCAATCAGGCCTGTGCCCCATTCAGATGATGTTCCAAAGCCTATCTTCACTCAACTTGCTTCTGTTGAATCTGACAGTGAATGTGACACTGAGGTCACAGAGGAGTTAACTAACAGAAATTACTTAGATTTTGCAGGCATATCAACAGAACCGGAAACATTTAGCCAAGCAGAACTCAATGACTTAGTTCGAGATCTGGGTCTGTCTAAAAAGCTGTCAGAATTGTTGGCTTCACGGTTAAAAGATAAAAACTTGCTGAAAATAAACACAAAGGTAACATTCTTTCGCAACAGAGAAAAGAACCTCTTACAGTTCTTTGATTCTAAATTTGACTTCGTCTACTGTTGTGATATTCCTGGATTAGTCACCGCGATGGGAGCTCCAGGTTATGATCCGAAAGAGTGGCGCCTCTTTATAGATAGCTCTAAGCGGAGTCTGAAGTGTATTTTATTACATATAGGCAACATCTTTGGCGCAATACCCATAGGACACTCAGTACACCTGAAAGAAAAATATGAACACATCAAAACGGTTTTGGAGCTACTCAAATATGAAGAACACAAATGGATCATCTGTGTTGATTTAAAAATTGTCCATTTTTTGCTAGGACAGCAAGGTGGGTATACAAAATTTCCTTGCTTTATCTGCCTCTGGGACAGCAGAGCCTAAGACAGACACTGGATTCAGAAGGAATGGCCAGTTAGGGAAAGCCTCAATGTTGGGAAAAAGAACATCATTTATGAACCCCTAGTGGAAAGTGAAAAAAAAAAATTCCCGCCCCTTCACATCAAGCTGGGCCTTATGAAACAGTTTGTCAAGGCGCTCGATAATAACAGTGACTGTTTTAAGTATCTGTGTGAAGTGTTCCCTGGTTTAACGCTAGAAAAACTCAAAGCAGGTGTTTTCGACGGCCCTCAAATTAGGACGCTGATTAAAGACCAAGCCTTCACTCAATCCATGACTGATGTTGAGAAAAATGCATGGGGAGCATTCATTTCTGTTGTAAGGAACTTTCTTGGAAACAGGAAATCAGAGGACTATAAAGAGCTCGTTGAATCTTTGATGGAAAGTTTTCATGTGTTAGGTTGCAACATGAGCATTAAGATGCATTTCTTGAACAGTCATCTTGAACTGTTTCCGGCAAACTTAGGGGACGTGAGTGATGAGCAAGGTGAACGCTTTCACCAGGATATCAAAGTCATGGAAGACAGGTATCAAGGTCGCTGGGACATTCACATGATGGCGGACTATTGCTGGAGTATTCAGCGAGACTGCACTGAGAGGCGATATTCAAGACAGTCCATTAAACGCAAGTTTGTGCCTGAATAAATCTGGCGTAGTTCACAAAAGCAATTGATGGATCCAAAATATGCTTGTCAAGGTAAATAAAAGGGTTTTGTTCTCCAATCAAGATTTTATATGGGAGAATTTTGTCTTCTCCAAAATAATAAAATGGGGTGTTTCTCCTTTATCTATAATAATTTGGTTGTTTAGAGTACATTTAGCACAAGGAATCAAACTCTCCCAATTATACTATGTGGGTTTATCAAACTTCTAAGACATATAATAATTTTCTTATTTAATCTCGCTACAACTCCATTTCTCTAAGGATGATTCATTCGAATGTTTATTTTATGTATATTAGATAAAATTCATAATTCTTCCAAGATTTTGTTATTAAATTCTCTACCATTGTTTGAAACTAAAATCTTAGGAGTAGTGAAATTACAGATTATCTGATCATAGACTACTGAAGCAATTGTTTTAGCTCTCTTATTTGGAATGTGTTGTAAAATACAAAATCTTGAAAGATAATTAATATATATATATAATCACCAGCAACAAATACATATTTATATCCATTTTCAGACATATGTAACTCCAGTGTATGTGTAAATTCTTTACCAAGGTTTCTGCACGATGGGATATAATAACATACGAACAGGTTAAAGGTATATTTCCTCTCATCTTAGCACATTTCAAACAATTTTCTATATAATCACATATATCTTTCTTCATACCTGGCCAAAAGTATTTAAGTTGTGCTTGTCTATAAGTTTTATCCTTTCCTGGGTGTGAACTACAATCACTATCATGAAGTACCTTTAATACCTTTTGAAGAACAGTTTGTGGAATTACCAACTGATTCACTGGGCCCCTAGAAATATCTTTCCCACTTAGAACTGTTTTTCTATACAAAAGTCCATTAGTCAAATAAAGTTCCTCTATCTTATACCCTTTTGGTAGTTTTGGAGGATTACCTTTTGGGTTCATCAAATTCTGGGCTACTTTTTCCCAAGACTTATCTTTTCTTTGCTCCCTTATTATAATTTCCTCGTCTAATGTTACTAGTTCATCTGAACTAAAAATGAAATTGATCAATCCTGACGTTGGTTGGCTAATACTTTTAGATAGTGTATCTGCTGAAACAATCTTTCTACCCGGAATATATTCAACCTTAATCTCATAACACTGAGGTGTAGTAGACCACCTGGCTAACCTGCCCTAAGATTCTTATGCTTAAAGAAATTCTGAATAGCTGTATGATCAGTTGACATTCTCATTGGTTATCCCATTATCATATTTCTAAAACTTTGTTATATATCACTGCTAAATTTTCTCTTTCTGTTATAGAGTAGTTTCTCTCTGTACTATTACAAAGTCTAGATGTGTAAGCTATCGGTCTCAACGTTTCATTTCTTTCTTGCGTCAGTATGCCTTCTAACCCTATATCAGATGCATCAGTACAAAGAATGACCTCCTTATCATAAACAGGAAATATGTGAACTGGAGAACTAGTAAGTTTATCTTTCAGCTTTTCAAAAGCTTGTTGTTGTGCAGGTCTCTATATGAACTTAGAGTCTTTCCTCAACAGGGAACTTAAAGGAGTAGCTGTGTCTACATATCCCTGTATAAATTTCCTATAATATTCAATCAACCTCAGGAAACTTCTAACTTTTTCTACATTGATAGAAAATGGATAGTCTTTTCCTGCTTCTACATTTGAATTTACTGTACCAGTCTATGCCTGTCTATTTTATATACCAAATTAATAACGCTGTCCTTCAAAAACTTATAATTGTTCAAGTTTCATTTTTAATCCTGCTTCAACTGGTCTTGAGAATACTAAATTTAATTTCTTAAAGTGATCAGCCGCTGTTTGGAAAACTATAAATATCATCTAGAAATACAGTAGCATTATTTCCTAACAACCCATCTCATGAAAGTTAATGAACTATTACATAACCCAAATTGCATTCGTTTGAACGCATAGTGTTCCGTTGGTGTGGAAAAGAAGGTGAATTCTAGTGAGTCTTCATGTAATTCAATCTGCCAGAACGCAGACTTGATATCTATGGTACTAAAATACCTATTCTCGGTTCCCAAACTTCTAAGTATTTCTCTTATTGTCAGTAATAATCTATCAGGTATAGTCTGTTTATTCAATTCCCTATAATCAATAACTGAACGCATGGTACCATTTGATTTTGGCACCAGAATCAAAGGGAAATTCCATTCAATTTTACTATGTTCAATAATATTTCAGTGATCAATTTACCTACAATGGATAGTTTGGAATGTGATAATATGTAGGCAGGTATATAGATATATTGAGTCCCTGGTTTTAATTTGATGTTAGCTCTGTTGCTACCAACCCTTTCAGTTCCCCTCCATCATATCCGGAGATGTCCCAAGAGAATGGAAGCTAGCTAACGTTACTACCATATTCAAAAAAGGTGACAAAAAGAAACCAAATAACTATAGGCCTATAAGTTTGACCTCGATCGTAGGAAAATAATGGAAACTATCATCAGAGATGCAATGGAACATCATTTAGAAAGTAACTGTTTGATAAATGATAGCCAGCATGGTTTCAGACGGAAACGTTCTTGCGTGACTAACTTACTCGAATTCTACAACACAGTTATCTCGAATTATGACAAAAGAAACAATATAGATTTAATATATCTAGACTTTGCAAAAGCTTTTGATACCGTCCCCCACGAAAGACTACTTACTAGATTAGCTTCGCACGGAATAGGTGGTAGCCTATTAAGTTGGACTAGTAATTGGTTGAATGGTCGAAAACAGAGAGTTGTTTTAAATGGAAAACTTCTAGATGGAAAATTTTTACAAGTGGAGTTCCTCAGGGTTCCATTCTTGGGCCACTTCTATTCATAGTATATATAAATGATATAGACCATGGACTAAAATCTACTGTTTCCAAATTTGCTGATGATATAAAACTGTGCGGAATGGCAAATGATCACTTAAATCAATTAGATATTCAAGAAAATTTAGATAAATTACAGCAATGGTCTGAAAAGTGGCTAATGAAATTTAACACAAGTAAATGCAAGGTAATGCACATAGGTAAAAATAATAGTAAGTACGATTACAAGTTATTTGGAAATTCGTTAATAAAAGTGAATAGTGAAAAGGATCTCGGCGTAATTATCAGTAACGATCTCAAATCATCCAAGCAGTGTATTTCAGCCTCTGAGAAAGCAAATAAGATTCTAGGACTGATTGCGCGATCTTTTGATTTCAAAAGTCCATCACTCATTAACAAGCTATATAAATCGTTAGTTCGTCCACATTTGGAATATGCTGTTTCCGTATGGTCACCGAATCTCATTAAAGACATTGACAGATTGGAAAAAGTATAACGGCGAGCCACAAAACTGATTCTAAATATCAAAAATAAATCATACGAAAATCGACTAAAACACATGAATCTGTTTTCCCCAAAAAAGCGTAGACTCAGAGGTGACTTGATACAGGTCTTTAAAATTCTAGAGGGAATTGGCAACATCAAAAGTGACAACATTTTTACATTGAATGAGAATCAGACAAGAAACAATGGTCTCAAACTGTCCGGAAATAGATTCAATTTGAAAGCAGGTAGAAACAACTTCGCCAACCGTGTAGTTAATGAATGGAATAAACTTCCTGCACAGATAGTGCAATGTAGTTCAGTTCGAAGTTTTAAGAATCATTTAGATAAACACCTAAGCAAGTTGCTGTAATGATTATAATTTATTTCATATTATTTATTTTTGTTTTGTTATCATTTGTCTATTTGATTTTCATTTATTATTAGTTATATGTCAATTCATTATTATTTATTATTTACCAGTTTGTTTATTACTTAACTATACCTATGTATTTATTTATGTATTTCATTTGTTATTTACATTATTATAGTTTATATTTATCAATCTATTATTATCATGATTTTTTTCGCATCCGACCTAGATATAGACCAAAAGGTCTCCTGTCGACATGCTCCGCCTTTGTAATCCTTTGTAATCCCTACCATGCTTCTCAGAAAATTCATCTCAAACGCATTTAAACTTTTCCTCAATGCCTCTTAAACTTCAAGTCTCTGTCCCATACAAAGCCGCCGGCACAATCACCTCTTTGCATTCATTCCCAGATGCCTATATCTCATAACACTTTTTAATCCCCCAATACCTTTACTTGATGCCTTTTCTTTTACTTTTAGGAATGTGCCCTGTGGGGCTACAAGGAGAAGGATGCCTAGTCCCAATCCCCGTCCCTTTCTTCTAGCCTCTTACGATCCAAGTGGGAATATTTGGTGGCAGTATTCTTTCCCCCCACCACAGGGAATTCCCCCACCGCAGAAAAAGAATACTTAGAGAAATGGTACAGGGCAGCAACAAGGGGTTGGGGGACAGCATAACGGAGGGGCAGTCGTAATATAAAAGTGTCATCATTTCTCTATGAACAGAGTTTTCCTCTATCATAGACAAAATGATGTGTGGCTCTGGTCCGTAGGGGCACCCCATATAGACCCTAAAGTATCGACTGTATGCTACTTTGCCACAATAACAAGCAGCCAATACCCTATCTCATATTCTTTCTGTTTCCTTTATCTTTTGTTTTGGTTTTCTATTTTTTTTTTTTTTTTATCTCATATTTTTCTCTCGTCCTACTTCGCAACCAGTCCCTGAATGCGTACTTCTTCTCTTCTACTACCTTCTTCACTTCATCATCCCACTACTCACTACCCTTCCTTCTAATCCTTCCCATCCTCCTTGTTCCACATTTCATGTTTACACACCTTGTCACTTCCTCCTTGAAACACCCTACTCCTCTCCCATACATACTTCTACTCTGTCCTTCACCACCTCCCACACTTCTCACAGCTTTTCCTTGTACTCCTGCTTCTTTCCCTTCTCAATTAAACAGTTTGCTTTAAGCATCTCTCTACCTTCTGCCCTTTTCCTCTCTCTGCCTATCCTCTGATAAGAACATAGACATTCACAACTCTTCCTACTCTTTTTCTGGATACCACTACATAGTCCATATTTACTTATACTTGACTTTTTTCCTAAAGACTGTGTTAGCTATCATCAATTCTATTTCTAAACACATCTCCATCAACTCTCCTATACAATTTTTACCTGGCACTCCACACTTCCCAGTCACTCCATCTATTGATTCATCCCCTAATCTAGTATTGAGATCTCCCAATACCACAATATTGACATTTCTACCGAGACTCTCTACGCACTCATATAAATCTGTCCAAAAAGCCTCCCTTTTCTCTACACCCTTCTTACTACCAGGCCCATATGCGCTTACAAAGACCCTCATCTCCCCAGTTTCACCATCATCCACATCAGCCTTGAAGAAACCTTCTTCCACAGAGCGAATGTCGTGACGTCATGGCTCTTCTTCTGATTGGCTGGTCCTCAGTCGTGACGTCATATCTCTTCTTCTGATCTCTTCTTCTGATTGGCTGGTCCTCAGTCGTGATGTCATATCTCTTCTTCTTCAATAGACGGTTTCAAGCATGATAACAAACAAGATCAGAATTTTGTAAGTATATAGATTGATCGATTGATCGGTCGATTGATTGATGATGATGATGATGATGATGATGATGATGATGATGATGATGATGATGATGATGATGATGATGATGATGATGATGACGACGACGACGATGGCGATGATGATGATGATGATGATGATGATGATGATGATGATGATGATGATGATGATGATGATGATGATGATGATGATGATGATGATGATGATGATGATGATGATGATGATGATGATGATGATGATGATGATGATGATGATGATGATGATGATGATGATGATGATGATGATGATGATGATGATGATGATGATGATGATGATGATGATGATGATGATGATGATGATGATGATGATGCCGTTCCTTTGGCTGTCTGACCGAGCAGCCCCGTCTTCCTGAGGAACACCGTGTGTGGAACCAAGGTAAAACGAATACTAAAAGGTACGTTGAGCTTCCCACCCCCCTCCGCTTACCTCCAACGTGACGTCATAGGAAATCCAGAGGGGGAGAGAGTGAGAGGTGAAAGAAAATGTAAAATTTAAAGAAAACCATCAGTATGTATAGTAAACTTTAAAATACACTATGATGTTCACATATTACTGAAATTACTTAGTATCACTTTCTTATCCTCAAATTATCAGTATCTGAGATATGACCGCCAGAAAAGTTAGAAATATTTTCCATACTTTCACATTAGGTGTATTATATTAATATGACGAGTTATTAGATGGGATGGAATGTCAATTTATATGTTGATTAGGTAGAGGAGGAAGATATTATACTGTTGATACCCACCAACTAGCTGAATATAAACCCAGAAGTAATGACACATAAAAGCATCATATGATTTTTATTATATTACATTTTGGATTTGCGTGGGTTTCCATATCTCCTCAAGCGTGGATTTTATATGTAGACCTATATCTCCACCAAGCTCAGTTATTTTTAACGGGATTCTTTAGTCTGTTTATTTGCAATTGAATGAAAAAATCAGAAAATGTTGCTAATAAATAGTTACTTTCAAAATGACGGCTGCATACATATCCAGATGACCGAGTATTGTGTGTGCCACATCATTCAATCCATTTCTTTTTAAGTTCGTTATCTTTGGGTAGTGAAAAGAAATGTATATTTTTATCACCTTTCAGTCTAATGGCATTGCACTTCTACACTATACAAACTATTGGCATTTTTATATGTTATTTGTCTGCCTTAGCTACCCCTTTAATCAGAAGATGGAGCTTCGCTCCACACACTGGTGTGTGAGTGACTGACAGCTCTCGACCCGCGGAACCCTGGTCTCGATATTTCCGTTGACGTCATCATCTACCTGCGCAGTGGAGAGGTTTTCTGGCTCTCCCTCACCCCACCGCTAACTTACCTTATATTATTCGTTTTACCTTGGGTGGAACATGGTTTTCCCATAAACTCCTCATGGAGTGTATGCTGTGTAGTTGGCGTGCGTGATTTTGTACAATGCAGTGTTTCATAATGCGTTCAATAGTATGGGGTAAAGTGTTACATCCTGAACAGATGTATTTATGCAACCTGTAATTATCTTTAGTGGGCTTTGCTCTGTATAGTCTGCAGTGAGGTTAGGGACCCATGCAGTGTTCGATAATTCAACACAGTATATTGTAATGGTAGTTTCTTTGTTGTGACCAAATGTTGTACCTGCAAGTCATTTAAGCGCGTTGAGTCTAGGCGTGCAATTTGTTATTATATTTGTAAGTGTGGGGAGATAGAACGAGGCCCTGAGGTACTCCGTTCCTAAAGTTTCTGGTGTGTGATGATTGACCATAATATGACACAGATATTTCTGCCTGGCAAGTAATTGGCCAGCCATTTTTTGGTATTATTGTATTATAGAAGAAGCAAATTTCCAATTGACATTGGTAACTTATATCAACACAGAAGTCTATGTTTTATACAAAATAAATGAAAATAAACAAAACACAGTATAATAAACCCAAGACGTTTCGCAGATCGTTCTGCATCTTCAGTTGGAATGAAGGAAAGTGTGACCAAGACGAGTATAAATATGTATAAAGGAAAAACTTGGAGAGGTCACTTAATGACTCTCCTCTGTTTGGCTGGCTCGTCTTGGTCACAATTCCCTTCATTCCAACTGAAGATGCAGAACGATCTGCGAAACGTCTTGGGTTTATTATACTGT
>NC_134801.1:2975453-2995453 GCF_046742065.1 Oratosquilla oratoria
TCTCTCTCTCTCTCTCTCTCTCTCTCTCTTTTTTTTTTTTTTTTTTGTACAACGAGAACGAAGAAGAAAAAGAAGAAAAGTAAGACACAAAATTTCACCCCACATAGCGCTCAGCCGAAACGCGAAAACACGCGAAACCCAAAGAATCTAATCAGAAACCGTCACTATGTGAGGGAATAAAAGTACATGATAACACCATATATTATAAAGAAAGATGAACATAATACAAAACATAATAAACATATACAAAGATGCATCTACAAACAAAACCATTACAACTACAATGTTATCATTTTCACGATGGGAGTGACACGAAATAAACTGGAAATATTTCAACCAACATCATACACTCTAAAGCAGTGGATATTTTTCAACAGTCGACAAAACATACCTCACAAACCATATAACGTCAGTCATCTCAGTCACGAAAGTGTTATTCACAATACAACTTTCATTCCTATGGTAGATTCCTGACTGTGCGGCAGCTCATAAATCTCGTAAATCTACATTTCAAATGTTATCTTCTGATCTCCCATCCCCAGATTCTGGAAAAAAAAGATCTTAGATAAATCACTCTCAAATTCTCCCCCTCACTCTCCAGAGTGTCCATACTATCATACCTCATTAAGTAGACAGATCACTGGCAAAAAGTGTCATCAATCTCTAGCTATGCAGACAATGGACCCAAATTAAAATCCCAAATGATCACCCTAGAATTAAAGATATACCTGTATTTATATCTGATTCTTCTCAAGACTATAACTATCTAAAGAAGCTAAATATTACACACATCTCTCCAACTGTAAAGCAACAGCCCCTGGCTCAGACAACTTGCACTAAGATATCATACGACAGTCATCCAACTAGAACATTGTACCGAATATGGACAAAAAATACCTTCCCAAAACAAGAAAAGATAGAATATTTCTAAATAGTCAATGGCCAATTGCCCTTACAACCTCCTGTAAACTCCTAAGAAAGATATAATTTCGACTCTTCTGCAACTAACACGTTATTCCATCTTATCATCACTCCGATCATATTTCCAAAAAGGTCGTACCATCGGGCATCCTGGTACTATTAGAACCAATAACTCATACCGCAGTCACTAACAAACATGTCCATTCTGTATCCTTTAAATTAGGAAAGGCATATGACACGGCCTGGAAACCGAAACTCCTACAAAAGATTCCGTGGACTTTTACCTACTTATATCCCAATTCAAACCTCGTCAAACATTTCGAGCATTCGTAAGAATAACCCTATCTTCTCCATATATCCAAAAAGAAGGAGTCCCTTAAGATTTTTTTTATCTTTATATATATATGTATATATATATATATATATATATATATATATGTATATATATTACCATAGCAATCAGCGTAATAACCGGACAAATTTCCCTCGAAATTACAGCCAGACTACACGTCAGTGACTTTGTACTGTTCTACACTAGAACCCATTCTGCCCTCACTGTCAAAGGGTGTATGAAATCTTATGAGCCAAGGGAAATCTAGTTCTTCAGATAAAAATGACTGAGAGAGTTCCAAAGCCAGGTAAAAGCAACCCCTTATGTACCAGTTCAGAAGCAATTGCTATGGCCAGGTAAGGGTTCATAGCACTTGATTTTATCAATCTACCTAAATGTTAGCCCTGATTGAGCTATGACAGTAGTGTCGTTCATTAGCCTGGCCTCTCATCTATAAGTCGATTTTATTTTATTTTACTTTATTTTATTTGTTTTTTTATTTTACTTTATTTTATTCTATTTTGTTTTATTTTATTTTATTTTATTTTATTTTATCCTATCTTATTTTATCTTATTTTTCTTTTTACTTTATTTTATTTTGTTTTATTTTATTTTATCTTTTTTTTTCTATTTATCTAGTTTTATTTATTGATTTTTTTTTTTTTTTGGTAAAATTTCCATTATAGAAATAGATGATAACAGCGCTAACTGTATTTACGGCGCACAGAGTGGAGGAAGTGTCGCGCCCGGTCATCATTGTGTCTGTCGTAAAAGATAGTGTAGTAGGGAGTTAGATATGTGACACCCATCATCCAATTACTGAACGGCAAGTGCATCAACTTACATGAGATTAATGAATACAGTTCTAGATGGGTTGTTAGGAAACACTGCCACTGCATTTCTAGATGATATTTTGATAGTTTCCCAAACAGCGGATGAGCACTTTAAGAAATTAGATTTAGTATTCTCAAGACTTGTTGAAGCAGGATTGAAAGTGAAAATTAAAAAATGTAAATTTTTGCAGGACAGTGCTCTTTATTTGGGACATAAAATATACAGGCATGGACTTAGTACATTAAATTTAAAGGTTGAAGCAGTAAAGAATTATCCAGTTCCAAACAATGTAGAAAGAGTTAAAAGTTTCTTGGGATTGATAGGATATTAAAGGAAATTTATCTAAGGATATGCAGACACAGCTAATCCGTTAAGTTCTTTGTTGAGGAAAGATTCAAAGTTCATGTGGGGACCTGCACAACAACAAGCTTTTGACAAGTTGAAAGATAAAATTACCAGTTCTCCAGTTCTAATATATCTAGACTAATAAAGAGTTCATACTTTGTACTGACGCGTCTGATATAGGGTTAGGAGGCATAGTGATGCAAGATTCAAAGTCCATGTGGGGACCTGCACAACAACAAGCTTTTGACAGGTTGAAATATAAAATTACTAGTTTTCCAGTTCTAATATTTCAAGACTATGATAGAGAGTTCAACTGAATGTTTACTTTGTAAATCTTAGATAACCAACATAATTCTTCTAATATTTTGTTATCAAATTCAGTTCCATTATATGAAACTAAGATCTTAGGAGTAGTGAAATTACAGATAATCTGATCATAGCTTACTGAAACAAATGTTTCAGCTTTCTTATTTGGAATGGGTTGTAAAATACTAAATCTTGAAAGATAATCAATAGTAACAAATAGATATTTATATGCATTTTCAGACATAGGTAACTCCAAACTTTCCCAAGGTTTCTACGGGATGGGATAAGATAACATGGGAGCAGGTATATTTTCTTTCATCCTAGCATATTTCAAGCAATTTTCTATATAATCATATATATTTTTCTTCATACCTGGCCAAAATTATTTAAGTTGTACTTGCCTATAGGTTTTATCCTTTCCTGGATGTGAACCACAATTATTATCATGAAGTAACTTTAATACCTCTTCTACAAGAGTTTATGTTATTACCAACTGATTCAGTGGACCTCTAGAAATATCTTTCCCATTTTAACTGTTTTTCTATATAAAAGTCCATTAGTCAAATTAAATTTTTCTGTCTTATACCCCTTTGGTATTTTGGAGGATTTCTTCTTGGGTTCATCAAATACTGGGCTACTGATTCCCAAGTCTTATCATTTCTCTGTTCCATTATTATCGTTCCCTCATCTAAGGTTACTAGCTCATCTATACTACAAACATAATTGATGAGCGGCATTATTTCTCAACACTTTGCTGTTCCACGAGACCATCCCCCTCTTCTCCTTAGTGACCAGTTCGTATGATAGCGCACTCTTCTTCCTTCATTTCGTATCGTTTGCTTCTCAATTCATCGTATCACACTTCCCTCTTCGTTTCATTGTATTGCGTTTCTGTAACCCTTTACGTTTCTCTAACCAGTCTTGACTATGACTTTATTGGAGCTGACACACCTCGTCGTTCTCGACTCACAATTTATCTGAATTCCTGTCATAGGGATAGAGACGATATTCCCAGTTCGTTCGCTGTATCTGCTGGTACAGTTGTCTCAAACACTTATCGGCGTCAGCCTTCCCTCATAGAGAATCAGTCGCAGTGTCAGTGTTTTAGCAGCAATCACCATGGCTTATTCTAGCCCCAATGAAAGTACAATTGCAAACGCAACGCTAACAGAACTTACAACCCTCACTCAGAACTTTCTAGAAGCAGTCACGGAATACACAGACGCTTATGGAACCGTCAACATCGAAGGCTTGTCCTCAAATTTGGCAACTGAAATCTACGATGAAGGCCAATCCCATTATCAAGCGTGGCGGTTCTTAGAGCCCAGTTAGGCCCAACACCCACTCGATGGTCAAATTGCACCGCTTAGAGAGCAACTTAAACCCCTCAAGAAAACCCTACTCAACTTAAAATTCCGAGCAGACGCCAGAATGAACGACGCAAATTCCGCCGCCCCAGCAATCCAACAGAAACCTAACTTAGGCACCACCATCACCTACATAAGGGAAGAGTCCCAGCCCCCCTCTTTCGATGGGGATCTGAAAATTTTCTCCAGCTGGTAGAGCATTTACAAACTGTGATTCATGACAACACTAGATACACGGATGGAGAAAAATTCAGCGCTCTTATGCGCTCCCTTACGGGTAAAGCCAAGCGGCTGATAGGCAACCCGGTGTATAATGAAACTGCGTACGACTACGTCCTCAACAGACTTCATGACGGCTATGACAAGCCTTTGGCTGTACGCAGGAGACTGAAGGAACGCCTCACTGCCATTCCCGCACCTACCGACGATTGTGAGGACTTGTCGAGATTCCTTGCCGACTGGGACGAACTGAGTGAACATTGCAAGAACGTGGTAGGGAGTTTTAGTACCGAAACTGTCACGCCAAGTCCATATATTTATTCAAGGACACCTCGGAACTAAGTGCACCTGAGCTTCTCGTGGCACTTGAAGTCTACGCGGGTACCATCACGGACAGTCGTCACCATACCCCAGTGACGGCTCACCCAGTTACTGCAGCAGCTCCAACACCCCTTCAACCGGCACCACGTGTATACATCACCATTCTCATGCAACACCAACGATGTCGCAATCACCACAGTCTCACTGGCGCCTACCAATATCCGCTCAATCGCTGAGGTTGCAGGTTACCGGCCGAGCGCACCAGCCGAGCGGCCACAAACAGACTCACGAACACACACACATAATGGATGCCATTAGACACGACCCACATAACTCACGGAAACATTATTTATTAACAAACCACCCCCCTGGATATGTGTACATACCAAGTTCTAAAACAAATATAGTAGGTAATTAGTGGGTTGTCCTAGCCATGTGAGGCGACGGACATTCAAGGTAGAATTATTAAACATAAGGACAAAACGCACCTCAAACTTTGCTTAGTCAGTCGTTTCCGGCCAACAAAAAGGCCGTGCATCTCTCTCGAGAGAGGTTAGGTGTGAGGTGCTCCAGAGATTAACTCAAAGGAACATTGTGTAAGGTGGTGTAGAGACAAAAGTGTATAACCCAGAAAAACGTGTGCCAGTGATGTGTTATAAAAGGTGAGCATAGTGTATAAGATAACACGATAAACTCTAATTATAATAAAATAAGAAGAAAAGGAGCCGTTGAGAGTTTATCTTCCCCGCACTAAGTCCTGCCTATGTAACCCCACACCAAAGGAGGTTACACACGTCCACCCCGTCAGACACCGACAAGTGTTCCGACACCTCCGATGACTACAAGTCAACCACCAAAACACGCCATCAGAAGGCCAGCTCCAACATCCCTTCAGCCGGTATCTGCATTACCAGCTACGACACCAGCAGTCTTCAATGAGGCTCAACTCCGAGCCAATTGCTTGTTTTGCAGTGGCTCCCATCGAACGTCACATTGCACCACTTACGCCGGATATCTCCGCGCGTACCCATAGACTTCACATGCTAGGAAGGTGTATCATCTGTTACTCCAACAAGCACCAGACCACCCGTTGTGATTTACAAACAGGCTGTTTGAAGTGTGGCGCCCGCCATAAGGCTCTAATATGCCCTCAAGCTATCAACATAACCAGCAATGGTATCTTCACTCCATCCCAGCCGAATCTAGTTCCTTTATATCTCAGGAAACAGTCTCAGACAAGCCACGCTCCCACTCCTTCCCACAGCGCAGCCTCAGCACTCCCTCCTGTTGGTTACCAGCCAGCTCCAGGATGTCATCCGTACTATCACCCCTTTTACCAGCACCATGGGACCTACCAAGCACCGTATTATCCTTCGTTACAACCAACGTCACTTGACACCAAAACAATCCAAAAGGATACCTCAACTTCAACACCATCAGCCTCTAACAGCACCCACAACGACAATGCCAGGGTCCCACCGAAGGTAAACCACGCCCCAGAATCAACCCGCATCCACTCCTCGATCTACCTGGCTCACATCCTACACACCCCAGCCGTCGTGAAGCCCGCTCCAGACCAAACTTCCCCGTCAACAAATGAACCCTGAACTCAAGATCCGGAACCGTTAACAGTCGTCGTTGAAACTACACAAATTATCGCGGATGTTCACGACTCTCCAAACAATACTAGACCCTGGAATCACGGTCTCGGACCCCGAGACCCGGTCTTCAGCAATTACTGACAATGCCACTATGATCGCAGACACATCCCTCATCCAACGAGTAGGGCAGAGTACCGTGACTGTGCCCGTCTTTACAGGACGCCTCACTAAAGGCAGCAAGAGTTGTATCTCTCAAGTCTTCATTGATTGCGGGGCACAACGCACGTTTGTTAACCCCTTCGTCGTGGACCAACTTAAGCTCAAGTCAAAGGGGACCGTACTCTTTCGTATCGACTCCTTCAACAAAACTGAACTCCCTCAGGAGTTCGACATTGCCGAGTTCACCTTACACTTGAGCGCTGAAAAATACCTCATCGATGCGGTAGTACATCCTCCAGTGGGTAAAGACATCTCTATGCCCGGTTACCAACGTACAGTCCGGATATTCAAGTCTCAAGGCATCCCTATCGCCAATAAAACACCGTCAGACCAAACTACCGACTTCCACATCATATTAGGCAGGGATCACATGCCATTAGTCTTTAAGTGCGCCATACGCTTTCTGGGTGTCGAACTTTTTGCCACCCCAGCTGGTTATGTAGTATGGGGCAAACTGCCTCCTTGGAGCCAGGATCAAGCCCTCAACCCCCCTACTGAAACCATTGCACTCAACAGCATCCGCATCGAAGAGCCTGTTCTCATTGATCCCCCGATAAAACAAACTCTGGTCATTGGACTCAGTCGGTATCTCACTAGAAAAATACAGTCATTTAGAAGAAAAGGCGATTGAGTTCTTCAAGTCGACCGTACGGAAGAGAAATGGAGCCTACACGATCCGCTTACCATTCAAGACTGAAGAACGCCCAGCAATCAACTATGGGCGCGCGCGGTGGCTCAACTGCTCTCACTCAAGAGAAATCCACGTCCATCCCTTTATGAAGACTACCGGAAAATTCTGGACGAATATCTACGACTCGGGTTCATCGAAACCGTAGGCCCGGGTCCAGAGGTGGATGGGAAAGTACACTACCTACCTCACCACCCTGTCTACAAAAAAAAACTCCCACAACTCCCGTCAGGATAGTATTCAACGCATCATCCAGAGCACACAAGAACGCGTTATCCCTCAACGACGCCCTGTACACCGGACCCAACCTAGCTCAGAAAATACAAACCATGATCATCCGTTTCAGAGAAGGCACGTATGGCGTCCTAGCCGACATCAGCAAAGCCTTCCTCAGAATAGAAGTAGATGAGGCAGACAGAGATTTCTGCCGCTTTCTTTTCTTCACAAACCCAGACATGCAGGGAGTTCAAGTCTTCTGCTTCAAAGTGGTGTTGTTTGGCGCCACTTGCAGTCCTTACCTCCTCAACCAGACTATCGAACACCACCTAGAGACGTATGAACACCCCCTGGCTACAAAACTCAAGTCTGCAATTTATGTGGATAATCTGCAACTTACATATGATCACATCCACGAGATTACTGTAGAGAGACCCCAAATAGAACAAATATTAAGTCACGCCAACATGCCGCTGGGCCAATGGACCTCCAACTCTTCCATCGAAGGTTTTGAACACAACGGAGTCCGTGACTATCTCGGCCTCCGCTGGGATACGGAACAAGACACTCTCGGAGTAGCCATGCCCAACCAATTTAAGGAAGCATTTGACCAACCGCTGCTATTCCGGACCAAAAGGAAAATACTCAGTTTGTTTTCCTCACTGTACGATCCCGCAGGATTCCTAGCCCCAATCACCCTAAGGGGAAAATTTTTCATACAGAACTTATGGAAAGGAAAAGAAAGATGGGATACCCCCCTTAATAGGGACAGCATCCAGACCCTCACGACCATCCTTAACAACTACAGGAATTTGGATACTCTTCAATTCCCTCGTAATGCACATTCTGGCAGCCACCACACCCTCCACGCCTTTTACGATGCGAGCCAAAGAGGGTTTGGGGGGGCAGCCTACACTGTCTAACGAGAGGGTTACGTTTCCTTTCTCACGGACCGGAGTAGGGTCACTCCCAAAAATATGGCTAAGCTCGGCGAAGATCTCACTATCCCCCGACTAGAACTCACGGCTATCCTCTTTGGAGGCCGTCTCGCTAAGTACCTAATGAACCTACGTCCCTCCCGCTACCACGCCATCTTTGTGTGGTCCGACGCCAAATCCGCTCTTTTCTGGGTCCGCAGTCAGACCAGCACATCAACCTACGTCCTGATCCGAGCCAAGGAGGTCAAACATTTAGTACAAGACAACAACCTTCACCTCATGCACGTCAGCTCCAAAGACAACCCCCACAAGAGTCGTATACTCTACCCATCCTCATATACGCCTGTCCCACCATTGTCCAAGAAACAGAGGGGCCATTCCACATGGAACAGTTCCCCGATCTCCCAACAGCATACAACGCCTTCAGAATCCTACTCAAAGCAGTGAAGGCTAAAGCATCAATCCCAGTAAAGACCAAACTCTACCAGAGCCCTATGCAAGTTATGCTCAGACTGGCTCAAGTCAGCTCTTACCCGCGGATATACCGACATCTCCAAGGACGAGCCAACCCTCTCACTTCTGAAGACAAAAACCTCATCTATCAAAGAGGCCTCTAATTGGATGAACAGAGTCTCATATGCTGTCAACCACCGCATGCTACCACGCTCAACGAGTATGGTCCCACACACACACACCCCTACCCCCGCTGCTGTTGCACACTAAGTGCCCATTGTGGAGCCGCATCATCTTGCATCAACATCGACTCGCACTCCACACTAACACAGCCAGACTTCATGTTCTCCTTCGACGAGATTACTGGGTCTCTCGCCAACGACAGACGATCAAGTCCTTCCTCAGGCAGTGTTTACACTGTCAACGTATCCAAACTCCACCCTTTAAGTTCCCCCCTCCAGCTCGCTTACATCCTAATAGGATCCACTTTCGCACACCCTTTTCCACCACCGGAGTTGACTTTATGGGAGCCATCAAACTGAGACAGTCCCACGTTGACGCTGCTTATGTGGTCGTCTTCACCTGCGCCAGCATCCGGACCCTCATCCTGGAAGTCGTCACCTCCCTCAGCGTGACAGACTTCCTGAAAGCACTACGTCGCTTTGCGGCACGAGTGGGAATGCCCCACTCCTTCGTATCAGATAATTTCGGAGTCACTGATAGGTTTCTCAAAGATCGTCCTAACATCAACGATGTTTTCACCAACCACCACTCTTCCTGGACCTTCATCACACCGCTTGTCCCTTGGCAAGGCGGCATATATAAACGCTATGTCGGAATCACCAAGTCCAATCTGAGAAAGGCTCTCTACAAGTATACACCTACCTACGACGAATTCAGAACGTTAATCCAAGAAGTTGAATGTGTGGTGAATAACAGCCCCCTCACCTATGTTAGCACCGAAGATGATACCCTCCTTATTCCGAATCATCTCATGTACGGCCATACCATTGCCCTGTTCCCACAAGTACAATTAACTGAGTTGAGTGACCCAGATTAACTCATTATCAGATTAACACAATATCAGTTCCTGACTGATATCCAACAAACCTTCAAAAGGAGATGGTCCTACGATTACATCACCAGCCTAAGAGAACGTCACCTTCGCCACAGCAAGCCTCATTAACGTGGACCTCGAGTACATGACCTTGTTCTTCTCGTTCTTAACGGCATCCCCCGAGACCAGTATCCCTTAGCTCGCGTCACTAGAGTCTTTCCAGGTCCTGACGACGTTATCAGATCCGTAAGAGTCCGTACGGGCAAAGGAGAATATGAACGATCTGTCACTCGAACCATTCCTTTGGAAATCAATCTGGACACAGACGCACCCCTTACTCCCCCACTGATAACCACGAACCACTTGTGGAACTTTCCCTCCCCGAGGAGGAAGGCGAACCCGACGCCGTAGACAACGGAACTAAGCATACAGCGGTTGATCCGGCTGAAAGCACCTGTAAGCATGAGGACCGTGTCACGCACACTCTTCAGCAACCAGGTCCGACCACGATCACCGACGCCCCAACGGAGTCACCTGCTACGTCATCAACTGAACCAGCGTCAACCACGTCAACCGGTATTTGACCACGTAGAATAGCAGCTTAACAGGCCTGAAACTGGTTCACTGCTTTCGATGAATAACATGTTCGCCCAGCTTCAAAGCTGCAAAGGATATCTTTCCTTGCTCTTTTGGTTCATAACTGTGTCATAACTTTGAGGTTGTGACACAACGACTATTTTATTCCCAATTTTCTGACTGTTTTCAAACCGTAGTTACCAAACACTTTCGTTCAAGGACCTAGCCGATATAGTAGGCTTCACATTTTTGTCTCTTCGTCTCCTATCAGTTGTCGTTTCCTCTACTCTGTGTAATTACCGGAATTCTTAAAGCCTTTAGGTGCTGCTTCTTGTTATTTTTCTCACCATTATCCTTATTGATTTTTGCGCCAATTTGGCCGTCAGTTGTGGAGCCTTAACGAGTTTAAAGAATTTCCTACTCATAGGAAGTTTCCCTCCCCCTTCGTTCACGGTGCCCATCTATATCGAGGCCAAGAGATATCACGAATGTTTCAATAATTGAGCTTGGAATATAACAACCTTGCAATTTTATTGTTTCTCTATGTAGTTGTAATTTGTTACCTTATATTTAAGATTAGTATTTCAACCAAGCGTTACTTTGCAAATTTGTATCAACGGTTCAAATTCCCCCACCCCTGTGCACTTGCCACTTCTCATATAGGTTGAATAATTATGCTAGTTGATTAGGCTAGTTAGGATTTATAATCCTCTCTCGTCTCTAGTGATTGTCTCAAAGGGACTATTAGAGACGATTCAACTCCTGCACACACATTACACTCCATACCCTTCGGAAGCAATGATTCGAAATTAAGAAACTTGACAACATTGTACGACGTCGAGCCCGTGCCCCACGCTGAGCATTTAATCACGAGTCCTCAAAGGGTGAAGTACACGTCTCGCGCATTAGGAAGAGAAACGTTCCCAATTCGTGTGATCATTAACTTTACATTACTCGAAGCCATTTTCGTAATCGAAGTGACGTTCCTGACCCACAAGGAACGGACTCGTGCGATGTTAAAACCTCCCCTCAGCTCTAAGGTTTCACCAAGGAAGGCAGCCATAATGCCTTCATTCTGCAAACTATAAATGCATCCATCTTCAGCAGGCGCATCCTTCTAGTTTAGAAGCCCGTTGTTTGTTGGAACCGAAACCAAGGAGCGCAGTATGTACGGAGACTCTCGGAAACCCAGAGGTATTTGTGTGAATTTTAGTTAGGATTCAAAGTGCGCAGGGCTAGCTAGGTAGAACAGGCAAATTATAAGTGTGCAACATTTCATTTAAGTTATGTGCTTTTGTTTAATGCCAAATTACCTACATTCAAGATGTGAAATTACTTGCTTTCAAATTATGCTCACTTAATTGCAACATCTCATTTAAGTTATGTGCTCTTGTTTAATGCCAAATGACCTACATTCAAGTTGTGAAATTACTTGCTTTCAAATAGTGTTCACCGTGGTATTCATACTATCAAAATAATTTCTTTAAGTTTATTTGATTAGCCTAGATTGGTGATTTACTTTGAGTTGTTACTTAACACAACCCTTTTCAAGTGTTGAAATATAGACACGCCGCTCAGAAGGGAGCGAGCGTGGTCCCGAACGGTGACTCAAATCTAATGGACCTTGGCTCCCACTGTAACTATCCCCCTTCGCCCATTCCTCAAGGCATGAGGATTCTCATAACCCCACATCTACAACTTCTCCTTTCCACTGTCCAGGGATTTGTGACAAGGATTAAAACATTCACTATTACCACCCAGCTGAAGAAGAGGTAAGAGACCTCGAAATCTGCAGATACTGATTCACAGATGAATATCGGAAACTTCTGTTCCACATTGAACAATGAGGGGAAAAAAGGTCTTCTGCAATTATGAGCGATCAGCTACACAGATCGTCAAAGCGTCAGTGGCTACCCAATTTAACAAAAATTGTATCAGAGAGAAGATTACTCTAAGAATAACAATAATTATAATTTCTGTCTCAAATTAACAAACTCGGGGACCGCTACTAGAATGTCATCCACGTACCGCCACCAATGCGTATCTTTACCCAAGAGTTTGAGGTAACTTGTACCTTCCAATTCTTCCAAATATAAACACACTACTACTGAACTAAGGGGAGACCCCATGGCTAACCCACTATCCTGTAAGTATTCTATGTCCTTGAACATGACGGGGCCGAAGTTGATACACAGAGAAACCAAATTGATGAAGTCTCTCTTCCTCACTGGCAGTTCATATTCACTCAGCTCTCTTACAACTTTTTTAAGCATTAGATGCAGTTAAAAAGGTCCCCGAGTTCGTTAATTTGAAACAAAAAATTAACCAGCTAAATAAAGTAGAACGAAAAATAAAGTTTACGCTAGAAGAAGAAATAAATGATGAAATTCTTTTTTTTTTTATACTGTAAAGATAAAAACAGGGAACTGAATAAATTTCAAAGTTTACAGGAAACCAAGAAACAAAAAAGATTAAACTAATTTTTATTCAGCTCACAGGACAAGAATCAAATCTGGAATAATCATTGGATTCATGTTAAGAGCCCTAAGGAAATTTTACAGGATGAATTCTACAATATATTTAAATCTTTCCAAGAATTAGCATACCCTTTAGGCTTCCTAATAAAATTGAAACACAAAGCCATCAAAATTATGGAAAGAAACACAACACCTACAGAAAACAACACCAACAGAATATTCATTTCAGTTCCTAACTCAATATATGCACCAATAGTTAGTAACTTCTTATAAAACACCAGAATAAGTTTAGTTACTTCAACGGGAAAAAAAATGGCGAACTTACAAAGAAAGCAGAAAATTCACAAGTAAATAGAAGTGTTATATATAAAATTCCATGTCCAGGTTCTGAGAAGGCTTACATCGGTGAGACAGGACGCGGCCTAGACAAGAGACTAGAAGAACACAAGAGGGATGTGAAATACCACAGAAAATCAAATGCGCTAGTAGTTCATATCGACGAAGAAGATCATCTGTCGAATTGGAAAGGAGCCCACATATCACACAGAAAACTGGGGGAAAGGAGAAGGAAAGCTTTGGAGGTGGCATGCATTGCCACCGAAAACACCACTAATTCCCGTGGGGGATATATGTCCTGGTCCCAAACGTCCGCGCAGCTGGCGATTGACGAGTGTGAAGACATGAGACCGGGGTGAGGTAACGCAGGGTCGTCATATCACATTAAAAGCTGTTGACAAATTTTGTTTCTTCTGTTTTCAGTCCACTGAGGGAGACCGTAAAGGTCGAAACGTCTGGCTTTAAATAAACTCACTACTCTAGCCTTAACGCCTTAATTTTTCATTTTGCCACCTCACATCTACACACACACACACACACACACACACATACACACACACACGGCTCGGTGGCGGATTGGTAAAGCACTGGCCTCACAAGCCAGAGAACCGGGGTTCGATTCCCCGGTCGGGCGGAGATAAGTTGGGTTTGTCTCCTTTCACGTGTAGCCCCTGTTCACCTAGCAGCGAGTAGGTACGGGACGTTAGTCAAGGAGTTGTGACCTTGCTGTCCCGGTGTGTGGTGTGTGAGTGGTCTCAGACCTACCCAGAGATCGGCTAATAAGGAGCTTTGAGCTCACTGCCGTAGGGTGGTGTCTGGCTGTCTCGACAGAGACTGCAGCAGATCCGAGGTGAATACACACACACACGCGCGCGCGCGCGCACACACACACACACACGCACTGTCACACACACACACACACACACACACACACACACACACACACACACACACACACACATATATATATATATATATATATATATATATATATATATATATATATATATACAGACGCTCCTCTACTTACGTTCATTCGTTTTACGTTTTTTCGATTTTACGTTTGAACTGACTGTAAAAAAAAATTGTAAAAAAAAAAAAAATTGAGTGAATTTTTTAGTTTAGCGCGCTCTCCGTAGTTCAAACGATACTTGCGCATGACGCTGCGTCCATTGTTTACATTGTACAAACGACAAACTAATCATGCGTTGCCTCCTCCTCCTCCTCCTCCTCCCCCTCCTCCTCCACCATCTCAATTTATGTTGCTTGAATTTAATTTATTTGAAATTAATGTTATTATTTTACAATGTTATGTGTATGATTAATGATTTAGGGGTGTTTTATAAGATACGGTAATAGAATTTACGGATGTATAGTACAGTAAAAACTTACGTTCATTTTCAACTTACGTTCAGCCTTTCGGAACGTAACTAAAGCGTAAGTTGAGGAGCGTCTGTATATATATATATATATATATATATATATATATATATATACATATATATATATATATATATATGTATGTATATATATATATATATATGTATGTATGTATGTATATATACACACATATATGTAAATATATGTATATATATACATATATATATACATATACAGTATATATATATATATATATATATATACATATACATATATATATATATATATACATATATGTGTGTGTGTGTGTGTGTGTGTGTGTGTGTGTGTGTGTGTGTGTGTGTGTGTGTGTGTGTGTGTGTGTGTGTGTGTGTGTGTGTGTGTGTGTGTGTGTGTGTGTGTGTATGTGTGTGTGTGTGTGTGTGTGTGTGTGTGTGTGTACATATATATATATATATATATATATATATATATGTTGTTAAAGTCGACAACACTAAGGTGGTTGTTAATCTTCTTATGGGTATTCTCAAGCTTTCTAACAAGGACTCGGCCATCTGGGGGGTGGGCATAGACAAGATTGCCAAAGTAATTCATTTAATCCTCAACGTTTCGTCTGCAAGGAGACATCATCAGGAAAATCTGTAACATATAAAATCACCGACATACAGAAATAAAGAACAAGGGTGTAGATAATAACAAAATTTCAACAATCAAGAAAAAAGACATCAATAAATCAATTTGTAGACCAATACAGATACATAGACCGTTGGGGAACAATACTTACATAAGTAAAAAATTTAAATAATGACAAAAGATAGCGTGGCCAATGGCTTATATATGTCAGAGCCTAACCTGTATGGATTGTGGAGGGGGAGGGAGTAGTGGGGTGTGACCCGTCTTGACCGCGTCGGTATGGGGGTTGGGGGTTGCGTTGTCGGTTGGAGGGGTAGGCGGAGGGAGTGGGTAGGAGGAGGAGGGAGAGGGTGCTTATGACCCGACTTCACATTGACAAAGGGTGTGGTGGACACAGAAGGGTTTGGTTGGGGGTAGAGGGGTAGGGGGTTCGCCGTGCGGGCGAGAACATTGTTATACAAGCTAATGTTGGAAATCATGTTGGATTGGATGTTTATAATAGGGTTGTATTCTCTTATAGATATTGCTTCTAAAAGCTTAAATTTATGTATATCCCTATTACTTGCGATTATTCTAGTGTTTTTAACTAAATACTCACGGGTGGTGGTTTGGTTATGATATGTTCTCAAATGGTGTTTGATAGCCCCATTTTGTAAGTGCATAGATATTCTCCTACTGAGACTACAACTGGTGTATTCAATGTAGATTGAGTTACGAGTTTCACAGTTCTCGTATTCACATCTAAACTCATATACCACGTTGGTTTTCGAAATGATCTCAGTATTACTATTCAGGTTGTTTTTCATAACCAAAGAGCTAGTTTTTGGGTTGGAGTAGAATACAGCTACGCGGATTTTCTTCTCATTAGAGACTGGGTGGTAGTTTCTGTGATGATATCCTTTATGATTTTTTCATCTTTTTTGTAAGCCTTAGTAAAGATGTTATGATAATAGATGTTAATAAATTGGGGCTTAGAGGATGTTTGGGGGGGAAGTGGTCACAGAACATTTTATTACAAATGGAATCAAACTCACAGTTAGGAAAACCATTATTTACAAGAATCTGATACATGTGTTTAAGTTCTGTATGTAGGGCCTGCCATGAAGAGCAAACTTTGATAGCCCTACGGACATAAGCTCTAATGACACTGATCTTATCATTGGTCGGGCACTCAGGAAGAATCCGGACTAAGCTTCACGATTGAACTAAATAAGGAAGGCAAACTCCTATTTCTAGATGTTCTCGTTGATTCTTCACCTGGGGAATTTGCCACAAGTGTGTACAGAAAACCTACTAACTCTGAAAAAGTTTTGAACTATAAAAGTGAATGCCCGACCACTTATAAGATTAGTGTCATTAGGGCTTATGTCCGTAGGGCTATCAAAGTTTGCTATAATTCCTATACAGTTGGTAGTGGTGACAGATTTGCGCCCTACCCTTTTCCCCCCGTTAAAATACATGATGTAGAATAAGCATTAAATGCGTAAAGATGTGACAAGATTGAAAATATTTATATTTGCACCGACAAGAATTGTTGATATTTTATCATTACTGAAATCACACACACACACACACACACACACACACACACACAGTTGAATCCTTAGAGGATGCTGTAAAGCGCCTTAAAGAGGAGAATCGAGTTCTCCGCTCGAAGGCCCAAAATACGGAAGACAAAACTAGCTATGAGCTTCGATGAAAAACGGCGAAAAATAAGATCCAGAATAGTGGAAAAATGTCCTCACCAGCCCCACTCGATTGCAAGAACTCGTTTCAAGTACTAGCGAAGCTGCAGGAGGAAGAAACAAATGAAATTCAAGAGAAGAAGGGAAGGACAGACGCTGGATCCCTGCCCACAGGCAAGATTTTGGTCGTAGGAAACAGTCAAGTGAGGCACTTAGACAGGGCTTTCTGCGATAAAGATAGGACCGCTTTTATGTTAGGAATCATCTATATACAAGGGACGGGGTGCAATTGTCGCCCAGAGGATTTTGGCTCCTTGCTGAATCCCTTAAGCGAAAAGTAGGCATCCTACAGGTTTTTTTCGGGTAGGTTACGTGGAAGTAGGGGGGGAACTATCGGAATATAGTTTAGGCAATAGAAACAACTTAGAGAGGGACTGTGAAAAGAATCACCAAAGCAGGTGGAGGGAAGATGAACTTAAAGTTTACTATACAAATAGCAGAAGCATAATTAACCAAATTAATTTGCTGCGAGGTAAAGCATGCGTAGAGAATTTCGATATTATAGCTATTACTGAGTCCTGGATCAACATGGCTGATAAACATTTCCTTGCGGAAATCGAAATAGAAGGATATAATTTTTTTCACATGGATAGGGTTGGCAGGAGTGGGGGAGGTGTAGTACTATTCGTTAAAAATACAATAAACTGTCTTACCAACAATTCTATTAAGGAAGAAGACTATACGGAATCCATTTGGGTAGAGATTATAGGCAAGAATAAGAAAGTTATTATTGGTGTCTTGTATAGACCTCTATGGGGGTTTCTTGTCGTGGTATAGCCTTCCTTGTAAAGATTGTGATTTGATGTACCTTGGTCAAACCGGAAGGGATCTTAACACCAGGTTAATGGAGCACAAAAAATCCATCAGGTATGCCCAAGAAAATTCCGCGGTGTTCCAACACGTCAGTAACAAAAATCACAGTCTTGACTGGGACAAGGCCAAAATTCTGTTCAAGTCCAACTGTAGTTTTAGAAGAAAAATTGTTGAATCAGCCATAATCGAAGAATGTCCGAACTTGAACATCTCCAAAGGTCAATGGTCCCCGGACATTATTTCACGGCTAGCTGAGAGCCGCTTGGTGAAGAATTATTACCCTCCTGACTTTTCCCGCCCTTTCCCATGACCTCACACCTCCACCCTTCTTCCCCTCTCCTCTGACTCCGCCCTGCGAGACGGGTCATCCTGTTTTTAACTATGCGTGTTCCCTTTCTTCACATATCTCTTTGTACTTATATCCCTGCAAATTCTTATAATCTGTACTTTCCTGAAGAGGGCTATTGTTATTAGCCGAAATATAGAAGTTACACATTCTTCTAAAGTTTCCTTTTTATTCCGACTGTGGGTTCTTCGTGAATATTAATTACATATGTGCCACAACATTTTGTCAAAGTGATATATATATATATATATATATATATATATATATATATATATATATATATATATGTGTGTGTGTGTGTGTGTGTGTGTGTGTGTGTGTGTGTGTGTGTGTGTGTGTGTGTGTGTGTGTGTGTGTGTGTGTGTGTGTGTGTGTGTGTGTGTGTGCGTGTGTGTGTGTGTGTGTGTGTGTGTGTGTGTGTGTGTGTGTGTGTGTGTGTGTGTGTGTGTGTGTGTGTGTGTGTGTGTGTGTGTGTGTGTGTGTGTGTGTGTGTGTGTGTGTGTGTGTGTGTGTGTGTGTGTGTGTGTGTGTGTGTGTGTGTGCGTGCGTGCGTGTATGTGTGTGTGTATGTGTGTCTCGATTTTTTGTATTATCTTTTTATCTATTTTTCCATATATCGTTTTAAATTTACTTGCTATTTTCATTTAATTTCTTTTATTTAGTTTTACATTAGGCCTACATTTAGTTTGACCTCTTCATGATGACTCACATAATCAAGAACAGAAGCTATGAAGTATATTTACAATGAATAAACTCTGAATGATCTCTAGTCATCCAGCGGCCGTATCCATCCCAGCGATCGTCTTGTTTCGATCCATCTGGCCGTGTCCGGCAACTCCCCTTGGGCCGGCTGTGGTTCGACCGGAAATTAAGCGTTGCACCTCAACAAAGGCGTGTGGCAATCTTAACGCCACCGAAGTGTTCCTCCACCACCTCTCCCACCATCACCCAAACACCTCTTTTAACTTCGCCGATCCCACCAGGCCTTGGATTCCCCAAAATTCTTGCGATTTTTATTAGCAGCTGAAGAGGTTTTATCATTCCTACAGTAAAAGCGTGTAATTTTTATCAAAATAGAATATATAGTTTTTCCTCACCACATGGATTTCCTTGTGCCGAAAACCAGATTATTTTCAATATAGGAATATTTGTAGCTTGGAGTGAATTAAGACGTCATCGTCAGTCCGAGTCCTTCATCTTCAGCTGAATAATGTCGGCAGGTGACAGGACTGGGAAAAGAACATTGAAGCCTTTGGCTTTTGCTGCATGTTTGTTCTAGCCACCGTCAAATTCAGCAGAAACTGTTAGACTATTTAGAAAATATTTCTATTAATTCTTTCGCTTTGTGCTTTTAGCCGGTTGTTCTAGCTACCATCAGACCAGTTTGGTTCAGTAAAAAAAAAATCCCTTCGCACCAAGTCTCAAACATTTATTCATTTATTAATTTTTGTAAGGTGAATTTGTTCAGTTGAGGGATACGTTTTATGAGTAATAATTCTGCTAGGTGTCACTAGGCAATTTTCTATAATTGAGAAAAATCCCTTCGCAGCTGATGATTAAATCTAGCAGTATCTTTTATCTATTCCCAGTTGAGTTAGTTCAATTTCATGGAGGATTGTACTGCTAAGTAGTAAGTAAAATCAATCAATATTGGGTAGCATAACTGTACTAAAGTTTCTTTTCCCTAAACAATTAATTTCATTGAATTGTTAAAGTACCTTCTGTCCACTGTCGTACTCATTTATTATTCGACATTTCCCTCGTGCATCATTTACCGATTTCTGCTTGCTCTCGCCAATTATTTTAATTTAGTTATCGGGGTCTGTCTATTGCCCTCCACTATTAAAAAATTTACTCAAGCGCCATAAATTAAACGCA
>NC_134801.1:2997953-3012953 GCF_046742065.1 Oratosquilla oratoria
TTGTCTGTCTATATGTCTGTTTTTTTTCTGTATACGTATGTTTGTCTGTCTGGTTGGTTTTACTTTCTGTCTCTCACTCTATCTATTTATCTAGCTATTTAGGTATATACATACAGTATATACTGTATATGTATGTATATATATATATATATGTATATATATATAAATATGTACATATAAATAAATATATATATATATATATATATATGCATATATATATATATACATTTGTGTGTGTGTGTGTGTGTGTGTGTGTGTGTGTGTGTGTGTGTGTGTGTGTGTGTGTGTGTGTGTGTGTGTGTGTGTGTGTGTGTGTGTGTGTGTGTGTGTGTGTGTGTGTGTGTGTGTGTTTGTGTGTGTGGATGGGTGGGTTATACACACATATGAATATATATATATATATATATATATACATATATATATATATATATATATATATATATATATGCAAGCAATCACATCACCGTGATACAAAAATGCAAAATAACCACAGGAGAAAGAAAACTTGTAGACAGGAAGTACTTTCGTATATTACATCTTCAGACTAAATGACAGGGATACAGAGTAGGGTTTAAATATAAGTATCAGGAAGCCACCATAGGAGGGGAAGGGGGGAGACAAGACAATGTGAGGAGGATGGATGACCTTACCCCTATCGACCTGACCAACACATAAGGGTCAATCTGGCGGAAAGATCGCGGTGACCATTGTTTCCAAGGATTTCCCAACATAATTATAGTGTGAGATCTGCCCAGGAAAACAATGCGTTATTCCAACATAAATTATTATACAACCATAATATTGATTGGTCTAAGGCAACAATTTTAGCTAAAGGAAAAAGCTTGCAGTAAAAAAATATACATAGAATCTTGCTTAATACCAGGCACGTTTGACAAAAATATAAATTTAAGCTATGGTCATTTTAAATGTGATAAATTGATAACCCAAATGGTCACCGCGATTTTTACGCCAGACTGACCCTTATGTGTTGATCAGGTCGATAGGGGTAAGGTCATCCCCCCTCCTCACATTGTATTGTCTCCCCCCTTCCCCCCCCCCTATGGTGGCTTCCTGATACTTATATTTAAACCCTACTCTGTATCTCTGTCATTTAGTCTGAAGATGTAATATACGAAAGTACTTACTGTCTACAAGTTTTCTTTCTCCTGTGGTTATTTTGCATATATATATATATATATATATATATATATATATATGTATATACACATATATATACATATATATATTCATATATATACATATATATGTATACACACACACACACACGCACACACACACACACATATATATATATATATATATACATATACACATACTAACACCTCATTGTTCCGACTGTGGTGTTAGTTGTGATTTACAAATGTGTTACTACATTTCTCACTAGTGATTATATATATATATATATATATATATATATATATATACATATATACATATATATATATATATATATATATATATATATATATATATATATATATATATATATATATATATATATATTTATACTTTGCTCGAGAAACTCACGCTACGCCTCGGAATCAGGTAGACCAAACGGAGACGACTAGGACCAATGATGGACATGTGCTCGGAAAAACTCTTCTGCTGGGAACTATAAACTGTGCAGCCCTGAAGGATAAGGAGGAGGAGGTTGTTGAGATGATGAAAAGGAGGAAACTTGATGTACTGGGTCTGGCAGAGACTAGAATTAGAGGAGAAGGTAGGAAGATTGTACATGGCGATTACACTCTTATATGGAAAGGAAAGGATGATGCTCGACATGGAGTGGGAATACTTGTTAGCCCAGACCTTGCTAAAGGTATAGAGAGAATTCACTATATAAGTGAAAGAATAATAGGATGCGTATTAAGGATGAGGGAAGAGAAAATAGGGGTTATACAAATATACGCACCGCAGAGTGGAAGAACAACAGAAGAAAAAGAACACTTCTACGAGATGCTACATGCTGCTATTGATCTCTTTAATGAAAGATTGAAACCATTTGTAATAGGAGATTGGCATGGACACGTCGGAGTAGACAGGGTAGGATATGAGGATGTCATTGGAGTCTTTGGTGTAGGAGACAGAAATGCAGATGGAGAGAGGGTTTTGGATTTTTGTACCCTGAATAATTTGAAAATAATGAACACCTTTTTTCAACACAGAGAGTCGCATAAGTGGACTTGGTATGGATGGAGCAATGATAGAGGGGAATACGTATGCAGATCAATGATAGATCTTATAGTCTGCAATGATAAGAGAAATATATCAAATGTAAAGAGCATTCCCTCGGAGTCAATGGATGCTGACCACAGGCTAGTGGTGGCCAAACTAACTTTCAAGAAATTAAGATCAAGGCCGCCCCCAAAAAGAAGAAGACTCAATCTGGTCAAGCTAAAAGAGGGTGAGATTAAGCAGAGGCTGAACGGAAAAATCGCAGATGAGGTGACAGTACAGAATGATCAAGCTGTTGAACCTATGCGGAACTATCTTAAAGACAAGTTGACTAATATTGCAGAAGAAACTATTGGAGTGAAGTATGTTGGGGGGAAAAGAAAGAAACAGACCCCTTGGTGGACTGAAGAGGTGAGGGAAGCAGTGAAACAAAAGATTAAGACTTTTCGCACATGGATGAAAATAAGAACAAGGGAAAACAGATTAATGTACGAAAGTGCAAGGAAAGAGGCTGAAAGGATAAAGAAAATAGCAAAGAGAAAATTTTGGGATCAATTAGGAAAACAGTTACAAGATGATTTTACTACTGGAAGGAAATTACTTTATAGTTTAGCAAAAAGCTATCGTAAAGGAAGCAGGGAAACTTGTTCAACCATTAAAGATAGGGAGGGTAACATCCTGACAAACCCTGCTGATATAGACAATAGATGGAGAGAGTATTCTAGTGAGTTGCTGAATGTTAATGAGGACGAGGTGGCTGACCATTGGGAGATGGGAGAAGTGAGAAATGATGAGAGTTTGGAAATAACATCCAACGAGGTAAAGGCAGCAATTAAACGAATGAAGAATGGAAAATCTGCAGGATGCGATGGCTTGCCGGCGGAGATTTTTAAAGAAGCAGAAGAGACTTTATTGCCATATTTAGTGTCTATGTTCAATGCAGCATATAAAACAGCAACAGTGCCCGCGGAATGGAGTAAAACTCTGATATGCCCTATCTTTAAGAAAGGGGACCGGACAGTCTGTAGTAACTACAGAGGAATATCACTTTTGCCGCATATAGGAAAGGTATATGAAAGAATACTGGAGGCCAGATTAAGAATTGTAGTTGAAAAGAAGCTGGGTGAATGGCAATATGGTTTTCGACCAGGAAGAAGCACCACAGACTTGATTTTTGCATTGAGGATGCTGGTTGAAAAGGCATGGGAATGGAATGTTGAGAAACATATGATCTTCCTGGATTTGCAAAAGGCTTTTGATAGAGTGCCAAGAAGGAAACTATGGGGTGTGCTTGAGGATCCCCAGTATGAGGTACCTACCCATCTTGCAAATGCAGTAAAAGGACTTTATCGTACATATGAGAGCGCAGTGATCTCCGAATATGGAGCTAGAAATTGATTTGGGATAGCAAGTGGAGTGAGACAGGGCAGTGTGTTGTCGACATTGCTTTTTATTGTGTACATGGACTATATAATGAAAGAAATAACTCATATGGAGGATAACACGGTTACTTTTGCCTATGCTGATGATGTGGCACTTATAGCTGATGATCTAGAGACCTTACAGGAAACTGTGGACAGATGGTCTGAGCAATTGACAGAAATGGGAATGGAGTTAAATGTCGGAAAATGTGAATACATGAACGTAAACAGAATTTCGGGAGATGGAGGAGTTACAATAGATACCCAAAAAGTAAGAAAAGTACACAACTATATCTGGGAGCTGATTTTAATAGCGGAGGGGATATACTTTCGGAAATAAATGAAAGAATCAAGAAGTACAATATAGAGCTGCAGTCACTATACCCACTTCTTAAGGATCCCGCGATACCAAGGAAAATGAAGAAAACTATCTATATAACTATATTAAGACCAGTACTGTGTTACGGATGTGAGACCTGGAAATTAACCAGTAGGACAAGGAGTAAAATACAGGCCGCAGAAATGAGAGCACTAAGGGTTATCTACAGATGCACAAGGGTTGACCGAATAAGGAATCAAGTTATAACAGAAGCATTGGGGGTTGAGAATGTACTGGACTATGTGGAGAGAGGACAGATGAAATGGTACGGACATGTTATGCGGATGGAAGAGCAAAGATATCCAAAGAAGTACTACTTATGGAAACCAGAAGGAAGAAGGCCTGTGGGACGCCCAAGAATGAGATGGAGAACAAATATCCAGCAGGCCCTGCACAAGAGGGGAACTTCACTGGAGGAGGTTGAGAGGGATAGAAAATACGAGGAACGTCAACAATGGAAAGAGCTAACGAGACGTGGCAACTGACAGACCTATCAGGTCTAACAGGAGGGTGAGAAAGATATATTTTATATATATACATGTATATGTATATATATATATATATTTACATGTATATATATATAATATATATAAATATATATATATATATATATATATCACTAGTGAGAAATGTAGTAACACATTTGTAAATCACACCTAACACCACAGTCGGAACAATGCGGTGTTACTTGTGATTCACAAATGTCTGTCTGTTTATCTATTATTGTGTTTGTCATTCTATCTTTCTGTTTGTTTCAAGTTCTATCTGTCTCTTTACCTATTTATCCATCTATTTATGTGTATACATACAGTACATATACATATATATATATATATGTATGTATATATATATATACATATATATATATATATATATATATATATATATATATATGAAGCGGCCTTGCTGTGGATGTGCTGTGTCTTGCGACACTGCTTCTGACCCAGGGCAGTGGACAGGATGCAGGGATGACCCGTCATCCAGGAGGTGTCAAGATAAGAGGGAGGGAGGAGGGTGGAGGGGAGTGGAATATATAGGAAATGGAATGGGTGGGAGTGGTTTTTATGCCTTTTTTCTTTTTGGCTACCACCCCATGTAGGGGGAAAAAGCCTTTGGCATATGTATGTATGTATATATATATATATATATATATATATATATATATATATATATATATATATATACTGTATATATATATGTGGACTATATTATGACAAATAAGCTTTGTGATCAAGACCCTGCGGGTCGAAACGTTAAAGCGTGAAATTCTCCCATTACTCCTCGTCTGCTTCTTCCACCTTCAGTCTTATATATATATGTATATATATATACATATATATACATATAGATATATATATGTATATATATATATATGTTTTTTAATATAAACACACGCACACACACACACACACACACACATATATATATATATATATATATATATATATATATATATATATATATATATAGAGGTAAGGTGACAAAATGAAAAGTTAAGGCTGGAGTAATGAGTTTACTCAGAGCCAGACGTTTCGACTTTTACGGTCTTCCTCGGTGGACTCAGTCCACAGAGGAAGGCCGTAAAGATCGAAACGTCTGGCTCTGAATAGACTCACCACTCTAGGCTTAACTTTTCATTTTGCCACCTCACCTCTATTTCTGTCAATCTTTATTTCATATATGTGTATATACATATATATATATATATATATATATATATATATATATATATATCACGTGAGAGAAATGTAGTAGCACATTTGTAAATCACAACTAACACCTAAGTCGGACGAAATAAAGAGTTGAGTAAGCGAAACTATGTATTTACATTGCTAACTGCAATCCTCTTCAGTAGTACTGGTTCGTCCGATGTTGATGGCTTAGAATTAAAGTGCATTGTGGTTGATAAAAATGTATCTCTAATCACTGGGACCCATTCAGTGTTCTACAAATACTTCCCCGCGTTCGTATATTAACCAATGTACTATCATAGTGGAGATGGGTTGAACGCAAACTTTCGTGTATGCATATGTAACTCGAGCATACAAATATATAAGAAAAGTTGCGCTCAACTTATATCTCTCTTGATAGTGTATTGGTCTAATAGTCAACACGGCACTGGTAACGTTCTCGCCGCATGGGGTTCGAGTCCTCGGACGTACCACGTTTCAATTTGTGCATGCGTCTCCACGGGTCGTCCGATGCTGATGGCTTAGAATTAAAGTGCATTGTGGTTGATAAAAATGTATCTCTAATCACTGGGACCCATTCAGTGTTGTACAAGTACTTTTCCGCGTTCATATACTTACTAATGTGCTATCATAGTGGAGATGAGTTGAACGCAAACTTTCGTGTATGTGTATGTAACTCGAGCATGCAAATATATGAGAAAAGTTGCGCTCAACTTATATCTCTCTTGATGGTGTATTGGTCTAATAGTCAATACGACACTGCTAACGTTCTCGCCGTATGGTGTTCGAGTCCTCGGACGTACCACGTTTCAATTTATGCATGCGTCTCCACGGTTCGTCCGATGTTGATGGCTTAGACTTAAAGTGCATTGTGGTAGATAAAAATGTATCTCTAATCACTGGGACCCATTCAGTGTTGTACAAATACTTTCCCGCGTTCGTATACTTACCAATGTACTATCATAGTGGAGATGTGTTGAACGCAAACTTTCGTGTATATATGTACGAGTAACTCGAGCATACAAATATATGAGAAAAGTTGCGCTCAACTTATACATCTCTTGATGGCGTATTGGTCTAATAGTCAATACGGCACTGCTAACGTTCTCGCCGCATGAGGTTTGAGTCCTCGGACGTACCATGTTTCAATTTGTGCATGCGCCTCCACGGTTCGTCTGATATTGATGGCTTAGAATTAAAGTGCATTGTGGTTGATAATATATATGTGTGTGTGTGTGTGTGTGTGTGTGTGTGTGTGTGTGTGTGTGTGTGTGTGTGTGTGTGTGTCTATGCATATATATATATATATATATACCAAAGGCTTTTTCCCCCTACATGGGGGGGTAGCCAAAAAGAAAAAGGCATAGAAACCACTCCCACCCATTCCATTTCCTATATATTCCACTCCCCTCCACCCTCCTCCCTCCCTCTTATCTTGACACCTTCTGGATGACGGGTCATCCCTGCATCCTGTCTACTGCCCTGGGTCAGAAGAAGTGTCGCAAGACAGAGCACATCCACAGCAAGGCCGATTCATAAATTCGGCGACACCCCTCTCCGTCCACTCATGCAGAAAAGGAGAAGACGGGGAGAACTCCCTTCGGGCTGCGTCAATTTTTTTCTCATAAATACTTCCTCACCCATCACTACCCTTGCATTCACCTCTCGCACCACCCCATCCATGTAAAGATTGAACAGCCAGGGCGATATAACACATCCTTGACGAAGTCCCACCTTTAACTCAAACCATTCACTCTCCATTTCTAATCCTAACACAAGTTCTACTACTCTCGTAAAAACTCTTGACTGCTCTTAACAGCTTTCCTCCTATCTCATATATCTGCAGTACCTCCCATAGTGCCTTCCTGTCTACCCTGTCATAAGCCTTTTCCAGATCCATAAAAGCCCAAAAAACATCTTTATCTTTTCCTATAGCTTTCTCACATATCTGTCCTACCACAAAGATCTGATCTACACAACCTCTACCTGTCCTAAAGCCACATTGTTCCTTAACAATTACTCCCTCTGTTCCTCTCCTAATCCTCTCAATCAAAACCCTCCCATTAGCCTTCCCAACTGCACTCAACAAGCTGATCCCTCTGTAACTACTACACTCACACTTGTCCCCCTTTCCCTTGTAAAGCGGAACTATACAGGCATTCCTCCAGTCCTCCGGCACTCTACCCTCTCTCAAACAAACATTAAATAACCTCACCAGCCAGTCCACCATCACTGTACCTCCTTTCTTAAGACATTCTGCATGGCATCCATCCAGAACAGGTGCCTTACCTGCTTTCATCATCTTAACAGCTCCTTTTACTTAATCCTTCCCTATTTCTCCTCCATTTTTCTCACACATCACGGTAATTTTCTTAGCGCTTCCCACTGCAACTACCTTTCCCTCCCTATCCTCTTTCACATTTAGCAACTCCCTAAAATACCCTGCCCACCTTCCTCTCACTGCCTTCTCTTCCATTATCATCTCTCCATCTACACCTTTTACCTTTTCTTCTCTACTTGATTCGCCTCCTATTTCTCTTTTGATTTCCTTCTATAACATTTTTACTGCTTTCAAAATGTTCTGTCATACTCTTACCCCATTTCACATCTGCTCTCCTCTTTGCTCCCTTTCTTTACTTTGTACCTCTCATACGATTCCCTCGTCCTAATTTACAGCCAATCTACGAATGCCTGCTTCTTCTCTTCTACACATTTGTTTGCTTCCTTATCCCACCACTCACTACCCTTCCTTCTTTTTCCTCCCGCCCTCCTTGTTCCACACACCATCTTTGCACACCTTATGACTCCCTCCTTGAACCATCCCCATTCCTCCTCCACTCCTAGTTCTACTCTATCCTTTACTCCCTCCCACTCCTCTTTCAGTTTCTTCTTAAACTCACTCTCCTTTTTTTCCTCATTTAAGCAGTTCACTCTAAGTACCTCCCTACCTTCTGCCCTTTTCCTCTTTCTCCACCTATTCTCCACTCTCATTTTACCTTCCACCAGAAAATGATCTGATATTCCCCCACTCTCTCCCCTTAGAACATGTACATCCTTAACTCTTCCTACCATACTCCTGGTCACCACTATATAGTCCATTAACGCTCTATCTGCCACCATTCCACCCACCACCCTCTCCCATGTGTACTTATGCTTGACTTTCTTCTTAAACATTCTATTTGCTATCATCAACTCTCTTTCAAGACACATCACCATCATTTCTCCACTACAATTTTTACCTGGAACTCCATACTTCCCAATCACTCCGTCTATTGGTTCATTTCCTACCCTAGCATTAAGGTCTCCCAATACAACTACATTGACATTTCTCCCTAATCCCTCTATGCACTCATTTATATCTACCCAAAAAGCCTCCCTTTCCTCTACACTCTTCTCACTACCAGGTCCATACGCACTTACAAAAACTCACATCTCCCTTTCCAATTTCACCTTCGTCCACATCAACCTTGATGAAACCTCCTTCCACTCCACTACCCGCTTACTTATCTCTTCACTTACTAGTATTGCCACCCCTTCTCTCCCTCGCCCCCTCTTCACTCCTGCGTACCTCCCAGCTACACTCCCAAACTCACAGTTGCCCTTTCCTTTCATTTTAGTTTCACTCAAAGCCAGAACATCCATCTTTCTTCTCACAAATATACTGCCTATCTCTTCCCTTTTACTTTCATCTGTACCACATCCACGCACATTAAAAGATCCAAACCATAGGGTATTGGTTGAAAAACTCCCACACCCTCTTATGCCTTTTCTTTTCTTTTTAGAAATGTCCCCTTTTGGGGCTACAGGTAGTAGGACTCCTAATCCTATCCCCGTCCCGTTTTTTGTCGCCTTTTACGACTCAAGTGGAAAGTCTTGGTGGTAGCATTCTCTTCCCCCGCCACAGGGTAGGCGAAAATAGAAAATGAATACTCAGAGAAATGGTATAGGACAGCAACAAGAGGATGGGGGACAGCATAACGGAGGGACAGTCGTAGTATAAAAGTGTCATTATTTCTCTATGAACAGAGTTTTCCTCTATCATAGACAAATTGATGTGTGACTCTGGTCCGTAGGGACGCCCCATATAGACCCTAAAGTATCGACTGCATGCTACTTTGCCACAATAACATGCAGTCAATACCCCTGACGGGATACACACACACACACACGCAACACACACACACACACACACACACACACACACACACATATATATATATATATATATATATATATATATATATATGAGGAAGGCGGAAGAGAAAGACACGGGTCTAGGGCCGAATTTATTCCTGATTGATCAATCCTCTGAAGAAGCTATAAGCGAAACCGGTCAGGAATAAACTTGGCCCTAGACCCATGCCTTTCTCTTCTGCCTTGCTCAAACTTGTGACAACGTCTCAGCATATATGTGCATATATATATATATATATATATATATATATATATATATATTTATATATATATGTGTGTGTGTGTGTGTGTGTGTGTGTGTGTGTGTGTGTGTGTGTGTGTGTGTGTGTGTGTGTGTGTGTGTGTGTGTGTGTGTGTGTGTGTGTGTGTGTGTGTGTGTGTGTGTGTGTGTGTGTGTAGTCCGAATGGTTAGGCTATTGACTAAAACACAAAGAATGTGTTGGCTCTTTTATTATGTAGCACAGATAGTGAAATGTGTGACGGAGGCTAAATGGGGGAGAGAACTATCGGCACAAATAGAATACCACACTTACTCTTTGTCCTGTAACCACCACCTTCTTGACTTACGTCCGTCTACCAGCGTTGTCAGAGACAATCTCCCTTTGTCTGCCGAGGCTAGGCGCATCAAGCGGTCGGCCAAACACGTCTGCCAATCAGCTGCTAGCACCCGCGTCACGTGTCATGCGTGGCCACATAAATAGTCACCTCCAGGTCGCGTCCGAGCGACGCTGACCTATCGCGAGACGCTATGAGCGCACGTGACCTAGGCTGACCCATCGCGGGACGCTATGAGCGCACGTGACCTAGCGTGAACGCTCACACAAATAGTAACGCCAATCTCGGCGTTGCTTTCACTCATGCGACATGTGTGTGTGTGTGTGTGTGTGTGTGTGTGTGTGTGTGTGTGTGTGTGTGTGTGTGTGTGTGTGTGTGTGTGTGTGTGTGTGTGTGTGTGTGTGTGTGTGTGTGTGTGTGTGTGTGTGTGTGTCTGTGTGTGTGTGTGTGTGTGTGTGTGTGTGTGTGTGTGTGTGTGTGTGTGTGTGTGTGTGTGTGTGTGTGTGTGTGTGTGTGTGTGTGTGTGTGTGTGTGTGTGTGTGTGTGTGTGTGTGTGTGTGTGTGTGTGTGTGTGTGTGGGTGGGTGGGTAGGTGTGTGCGTGTGTGTGTGTGTGCGTGTGTGTGTGTGTGTGCGTGTGTGTGTGTGTGACTTTTTGTTGGCGGGGGGAGGGATGTCGCATTAGTGAAAGAACCGCCGAGATTGGCGTTACTATTTGTGTGAGCGTTCACACAAAAGATACCTCTATGGTACGCGGAATTGTATGCCAACACCGCCAGAGGAAGCATCTGGTCCCAGCCGGTTTGATTATCCTGGACTAGGGACCAAAAGATCTTTATAATTGTACCATTTACCCTTTCAACTATGCCATTACTCGAGGGGTGATATGGCGTTATCTTATGATAGCCAATGTTCGCCATTTTCATTACCTCTTTGAACGCGGAATTGTATGCCAACACCGCCAGAGGAAGCATCTGGTCCCAGCCGGTTTGATTATCCTGGACTAGGGACCAAAAGATCTTTATAATTGTACCATTTACCCTTTCAACTATGCCATTACTCGAGGGGTGATATGGCGTTATCTTATGATGGCCAATGTTTGCCATTTTCATTACCGCTTTGAACGTTTCGTTCATAAATTCACCACCGCCATCTGAGATCACCTGCCTTGGAGCGCCATGTATGGCCAGGACGTGGTTTAAAAAAGCTCGGGCTACTGTCCTCGCTTCCTTTGAATTAACAGGTATAGCGACCAGGAAGCGGGTTAATACATCGACTACGGTCAGGATGTACTTCGCACCTTTTAGCGTGGTGGTTAGTGGACCAACGATATCAACGTGCACCCTCTCAAATGGAGCTTTTACGTCAGGAAACTGTCTAAGTGGAGCTGGGAGGTCATAGGAAGGTTTGCAAGTAATGCAGATTTTGCATTTTTTTTTTTTTTTTTTTTTTTATATATAAAATCCTTCACATCCTCCGACATCTTAGGCCAAAAGGCAATCTTCTGTAGGCGTTCCAGAGTAACTTGGATTCCGCCATGGCCCGCCATCGGAAGGCAATGGGCGATACGTAACGCTGCCGCCTTTGCTGCATCAGGGCATACCAGGCGAAGCTCTTCCAACTGGTAAGCATTCCTACGCGCATGATATAGGAGTCCGTCGGGGAGGAGTCGGAACTCCCCGATTGGCACTCTTAGGCGCGGGATCTTTGGCACTTCTGACGTCACTCCTTTGAGGTACTGTTTCACTCGACCCCAATCAGGGTGTACATCCTGATCTTTTCGGATCTCAGCCTGGTTCCAAGCGATGGTATCTTCATCAGTATTTGCGCATGAGTTCCCCCCGGCCACCCGTGGTTACGGCCGAAACTATGAAGTCATATATAGGGTGGTCAGCCCCCCGTATTCGTGAGAGAGCGTCAGCGACAATGTTCAGCCTCCCGGGTATATTATCGACCTCGATGTCGAAGTCGGCGATGGCCATATGCCACCGGAGGATCCGAGTGTTCGTGCCCTTAACAGTGAAGAGCCAGATCAATGGCCTGTGATCACTCACCAACCGGACAGGATAGCCCGTGATTAGTGGGCGGCTAACCGTGAGACCGTACACTGCCGCTAACGCTTCCCTCTCAATGGTGCTATACCGTCTCTCATGCGTGTTCAGCGTGCGACTGAAGTACGAGAGTGGGCGTCTCGCATCTCCTTCGCCCTCTTGCTGAAGCACGCCCCCGATAGCCGAGGCACTAGCGTCGGTGGTGAGTAAGAACGGTTTTGCAAAGTCGGGGTATGGAAGGACCACCGTTGATGACAAATGATGTTTGAGGGACTCAAACGCATGCAACTGAGGAGGTGTCCACGTACCAAGCACACGATTGTTGTGCTTCCCTGCGACGTCACCCTTTGTCATATCTACCAGGGGCAACGAAATGGCCGCGAAATTTGGAATAAACTTTCGGTAATATCCCGCCAATCCCAAAAAGGAAAGCAACTCTTTCCGACGCATTGGCCGGGGGGAAGTTTTGATGGCTTGGACTTTATCTGGCTGGGGCTTTATCCCTTCCTGGGATATTACATGACCTAGGTACGCGACCTCCTTCTGGAAGAAATGACATTTCTCCAGCCTCAATGAGAGGTTTGCCTCCTGCAACCTCCTAAGGACATCCTCAAGATTCTTGAGGTGGTCGTCCCAAGATGTCCCCAGCACAATGATGTCGTCCATGTACACCATCGCACTAACCCCCAGTAGCCCCGACAGCACCTGATTCATCACCCTTTGAAAACAGGATGGAGCGTCTTTCAACCCGAAGGGTAGAGTTGTGAACTCATAATGCCCTTCTGGCGTCGAGAATGCCGTTTTCTCGCAGCTGCTCTCCATTAGTGGGATCTGGAGATACCCTTGCTTAAGGTCCAGCAGTGAGAATAAGACGCTGGAGCCGAGAGTTCGCAGCATCGAATCAATATGGGGAAGAGGGAACCTATCATCAACCACGTGTCTATTTAGAGCACGAAAATCAAGACAAAGACGAAGGGTTTTATCCTTCTTCACAACTGGAACGATAGGAACATTGTAAGGAGAGCGAGATGGACGAATGATTCCCTTACGGAGCATATCTCCTACGAGCTCTCGGACCTCTCCCCTGTGCTTCTCAGGAATAGGGTAGGATTTGCGGTATACGGGCGGACCACTGGTCCTAATCTCGTGCAGGAAGTGAGGCGTTACGGTCAGAGGATCCCCTGGTAAGGCAAAAACATCGCCATACTTGACCACCAATTAGGCCAGAGCTACCCCATCCTTGGAATGGGGATTAGGGAAAAATTTCCCGACTTCAACTCGTAACCTGTGTTCACGAGAGCCATCCACTACCTTAGACGCCTGCACCATTCCCACCGAGACATTAGTTCCACCTTCTACCAACACAATCTCCCCTAGAAGAATGAGGTCACCAACCACTAGGTCTTTACGAATCTCATGGGTGTCTGGGCCCAAGTTCAGGAATGGAACTTTACATCCTGATCAGCTCTACTACTCCCTGGCATAGCAGGCTGGCGCCTTCGGCATATGGACGTGCTGTAAACAGCGGCGATAAAGCCTGACCTGCGGGAGCGAGCTTGTCTGCCCTCCCGAGAATTAACCCTACGGTTCCTCCTGAGAACCCAGGTACCCAATGATGTGCTATGGACTTAACTGGGAACGTGGTAGTTTCACTTTCCCCCCGAAAACTATGACGCTCCTCGCACACGGCGATGAGTGGCGGTGAATGCTGAGCCGTCCCTGCAAGAATTACGGGAATACCCTTGCCTTCAATTTTGAATGTTAAAGGACGGAACGTCAACGTCACTTTGTGCGCCGCGAGGAAATCAAACCCTAGGATAATTTTAGCCGGCAGACCTTCAGCAGGGATTATAATGAAAGGATGGTGGAACGAAAAACCAGCTAGATCAAACCGAACAGAGACTTTGCCAAGATTGGGCATCTCTGAACCATCGGGCACTATGATTCTAGTGGCACCTACCTGGGAGCCTTCCAATGTAGCAGGCAAAATGCTCTTATGGATAAGAGACACCGCCGCTCCCGTGTCCAAGAGAGCACAAACAGATCGATTAGCGTGTGACTCTGACAAGGTAACTGCGACCATGGCTAAGCTTCCACCCGGCGTACGGGAGCTGGCCAATTCGACGTGAACAATTTCCACTGCCGACTGCTGCTCAACCATCACTTTGTATTTTGGACACCCCTGCGCTGGCCGTTTTTTGACGAGACACTCTCCGTGAGACCCCTCGGAGCCTCATGACCGACACTAGACTCAGTCTCCTTAATCCGCCCTGCACCCCCGCAAATCTTGCAACACGTGGTAGAACGACCGCGTGTTCTATAATAACACGCATCAGTCGCGTGTCCTGCTTTCTTGCAATGGGTGCAGTATGGACGCCACCTATTGCGATTACCACGGCCCCGGGGACGCTTCCACGTGTTCCTTTGTCCCCCATGTCTGTGAGTAGAGTGTATGGCTTCCTCGTGAGGCCGCGTTGCGATCCCTCGCTCCTGGCGAGGGCGCACCTCCACCTCT
>NC_134801.1:3020453-3030453 GCF_046742065.1 Oratosquilla oratoria
GTAAAAGGCTCATCTGTTTCGTGTCCTTCTTGGATGGCTACTGCTGCACGTCGCCGTCTGGGGCCGGAGAGGGTGTGTATGTGGTGCCGTATGTTGTCTGGGAGGTTGTTGGAGCTGGAACGTTCGGCGAAGGTCTTGCAGAGGTCATCGGCCTTGGCTGCAGGGTCTGGATGTCTGGGTGGGGCTGGGTTGCGTCCGCTGACGGCCTTGATGCGTTTCTATAAGTCCCTGTCGGTTGTCTTGTCGTTGAGCTCTTCGGTCCATATGATCCAGGCCTTATTCATTGCTTCGTCACAGGTACGGCGATGGAGGGCGTTTGCTTCAGACAATCGGGCTCGGTTAGCTTGGGAGGGGTCTCATCTTAGCCGCTTGAGGCAGTGGTTGACTTCATTCTTGGTGACCTTCATGGCGTCGTTCGAATACCAGGCGTCTAGACGTCTCTGACCGGGCTTGGTTCTGGGGATGGACTTGGCTGCTGCGGTGTTGATGACGTCGGTGATATGGCTGACCTTGGTCTCTAGAGGCTGGCTGTCTGCCGGTGGAGGGTTGTTTGCCATGTAATCTGCGATGCCGGATTTATAGCTGGACCAGTCAGCCTTGCGGAGACACCATCTGGATTGGAAGACTACAGGTGGGGGACATGGCATGTTGCGGATGGTCGTCAGGATGGCGAAGTGGTCGCTGGCCAGGAAAGGGTGAAGGGACTAGTCATTCTTGGTTGCCAGGTCGTTGGAGGCGATGGTGACGTCGATGCTCGTGTCGCTGACGTGGGTTGACTCACCAGTGTTGAGAATGGTGTGGGTGCCGGCTCTCTCTATCTGGTCCAAGAGGGCTTCACCGCGGCTGTCTTGAGTGGGGCCCCAGACGAGGTGATGGGCATTGACATCTCCGCAGATAATGGATGGCTCCGGGCTGGCGAGGTCTTGATGGAGGTCAGGACGGTCGTCGATGCTGTAGATGTTGTGGATGATGGCTGTCGACGTTTTGAATTGGACGCGGACGATGACGTGATCCGTGTTGGGGCCGAAGTTGAACTGGCGGGTGACGTCTTCGCTCGGGAAGTCCCGTCTGACGGCGGTCCAGGTGCCATGGTGGATGTCGAAATTGTTTTAGATGGTTTTTGGGGATTGAGAAAAGATGGTACCTTTGATTTAGACATAGTAGAAGGGGGGCAAGATAACTGCACTCCACTACGCAATAACATTTAGCAAAAAAAAAAATGCAATAATAATGGCGATCGCAAGAATATACTCCTCGAATCAAAAGACTGAATGATCTTAAAGCTATACCATCAGTGTCACTAGACTCAGATCATAGACTGGTGGTTGCAAAAAATAAACGCGAGAAAATAAGGAGGAGATTCAAGGTGGAGGACTTAAAGAATCCTGAAAAGAAAGAAAGTTTTAAAGAAAAAATCAGAGGAAAGGTGACAAACCTGCAAACAGGAGAAAATATAAATGAGGAATGGGAGCAGATGAAAACAGTAGTTAAGGAAGTGGCAGAGGAGGTGGTTGAAATGAAGTATGTGGGAAAAACAAAGAAAAAAAGAACGCCCTGGTGGACAGAGGAGATGGCGGATGCAGTTAAAGAAAAAATGAAAAAATTCAGAAAATGGATGAAGTACCGAACAGCTGAAAACAGAGAAAAATATGTAGAAGCACGGAATGAGTGTAATAGAATTAAAAAAGACTCAAAAGCAGAGGTCTGGCAGAAAATTGGTAATGATTTGAGAAAGGATATGGAAGGAACAAGAAAGCTGCTCTACAATATGGCAAGAAACTATAGAAAAGAAAAAAACGAAGGTGCCTATGCACTAAAGGATGAAAATGGAGTGATGTTGGTGGAAACAAATCAAATTACAGAAAGATGGAAAAATTATTTTGAGAACCTACTCAATGCTGGACAAGAAAATATGGAAATGCAGGAAGAAAATCAGATGGAGTTCTTAGAAGGTGAAAATGATGAAATTATAGTTGCGGAAGTTCAGGCGGCTATCCAAAGAATGAAAAATGGAAAAGCATGTGGTGAGGATGAGATACATATAGAATTCATTAAAGCAATGGGTGAGTTGGGTGCGAACTGGTTGACCAGAATTATGAATGTCACGTGGAAAAATGCTAAAATATCAGATGACTGGATTAAAGCGGTCGTATGCCCAATTTTCAAAAAAAGATGACCGCACAAATTGTAATAATTACAGAGGCATATCGTTGCTATCGCATGTGGGCAAAGTATATGAGAGAGTCATAGAGAGAAGACTGAGAATGGCTGTAGAGGAAAGATTTGGAGAATGGCAGCATGATTTTAGACCACAAAGAAGCACAATGGATATGAATTTTACATTGAAAATGGTTTTGGAAAAGAACAGGGAGTGGAACATCGACAAGTTTGCTATCTTCATAGATATGGAGAAAGCATTTGAAAAAGGTACCTAGGAAAGAAATATGGAGAGCACTGGAGCATCAAGAATACGATGTTCCAGCAAACCTGAAAAGGGCAATTAAGAGTTTATATAGGAAATGTGAAAATAAAGTGAAGCTAAGGGATGGGGATACACCATGGTTCCAGGTCAGGACAGGGGTAAGACAAGGAGGAGTGATTTCCCCACTGCTGTTCATAATTTTCATGGACAGATGTATGAAAGAAATAAACCATGGCAACAACACGATAACGTTGGCATATGCAGATGATGTTGCCGTGATATACAGCAGCGAAGAGGAACTACAAGAAATGACAGGAAGATGAATAAAGTTATGAATGATAATGGTATGAAAATTAACATTAATAAAACGGAAGTCATGAGTATCACGAGGAATGAGAGGAACATAGAAATAAGAATAGGAGAGGCCCAGTTGAAACAAGTAAGCGAATTTGAATATCTTGGGGTGAAAGTTAATGAACAGAATAATCAGGAAATCGAAAGAAATAACAGAATTAATCAATTTGATAAGAACTTTGGTATGTTTTTGGTGTTCTTCAGAGACCGCAATGTCCCTAGAAAATGTAAGGTGGTGATGTATACAACAGTATTAAGACCAATTTTGCTTTATGGATCAGAAACATGGACAATGACAAGCAAAACAAAGAGTAAAATCGTTGCTGCAGAAATGAAAGTTCTGAGGAAAATCAAAAGAGTGTCTAGACTGGACCGATTGAGAAACATGGACATAAGAGCAGAATTGAATGTAAAGAATATACTAGAACATATAGAAGAAAATCGCCTGAGATGGTATGGACATGTGCAGAGGATGGAGGATGGGAGACTGCCCAGGGCTGCATTTCATATGCGGCCGGAAGGTAGAAGACCGATGGGTAGGCCTAGAAAAAGATGGATGGAAGGAGTTAAGGAATCTTTGGCGATTCGAGAAGAAGACCTTACAGAGATACTGCAAAATGAAGTCTACAGAGATAGAGAAAGATGGAGAGAAATTAGGAAACGAGGACCACTGGCTGACAGGAGATAATCCTACCAGGCGGATGGTAAGAGGTAAGAGACAACCCATTCCAAATAAGAAAGCTAAAACAATTGCTTCAGTAATCTATGATCAGATAATCTGTAATTTCACTACCCCTAAGATCTTAGTTTCAGATCATGGAACTGAAGTTAATAATTAAATCTTGGAAGAATTATGTAGATTATTTAAGATCCAAAAGATCAACATTTTAGTGAATCATCCTCAGAGCAATGGAGTAGTAGAAAGATTAAATAAGAAAATTATTACATGTCTTAGAGTTATGATAAGTCCTCATAGTATAGCTTAGTATACTTGGATTCATTGTGTTTAATGTACTCTGAACAGCCAAATTAACATAGTAACAGGTGAAACACCTCATTTTATTATTTTGGGGGAGGACAAAATTCTTCCATGTGAAATCTTGATTGCAGAGCAGAAACCTGTGTATAATATAGATGATTACATCTCAAATAGGATGCATACATTTCAAGCTATACACAAAAGAGTAGGAGAACACATGCAGGAGTATACACAAGAGATGAAAAAGCAACAACACAAAATAGCCCATAAAATAGAATTAGAAATAGGAGATTTAGTCATGGTCTAATTACATACACCTCATAATAAACTTTCACCGAGGTACTTAGGTCCATATAGGGTAATTGATTTTTAGGTGGAAATATATACAAGATCTTACACTTATATACTAGGGAAGTATCATTTAGTCGCTTAGATGATATAAAGAAGGTTAAGATACAATTTGATGAGAAGGATTAAAGAGACACAGTGTATTAGTTTTAATGAAACGCTAAACTCAGAGAAGTATATGGAGTATGTTGATAAAATATTATGTGAATCAATAATTAATCTAAATACATTTTACAGATAGTATTCATGTGGGATGTTCTGTTGTACGTTAAAAACAATGTTCATGCTTGTGTTTTAGAGAAAGTGAAACAGGATGCATATGATAGTTTGTGGGTTGAGTTAACCCGAACAAATGGACAAAAAATGAATATAGGTGTAATATATAGGCCAAAGACATTATCATTAGCAGACGACAAACTGTTATTTCAAGAACTGTCTAGTTTCTGCAACCGGGATTTATTGATAATGGGTGATTTCAATTTTACTGACATTGATTGGATGACCCTTGAACATATAGGTAGTCGCTTGATTGATTTTCTTGGTGACAATGACTTAATTCAGCATATAAAAGAGCCCACAAGATATGGAAACTTACTCGATCTATTTACCACTAGCCGCGAAAGCATGGTAACTGACGTAGAAGTCGGTGAATCTGTTGCAAACAGCGATCACAACTTAGTTAGATTCAAACTCCTAAAAAAATTTAGAATAGATACTTGTGTTTCTAAAATACCCGATTTCAGAAAAGCTCAGTTCATAGGACTACGTCAGGAGCTTCAGCTTACAGATTGGGAGGCAAAATTAAACGAAAGACCTGTAGATCAGATGTGGGAAATATTTCAAAATACGTTCACTAAGATGATTCAAACTTACATTCCTTTTAAGGACAGACGACCCCCAAATCAGGCTCGCCCAAAGTGGCTCGACAAAGAAACTGAAAATAGTATTGCTAAAAAGAGACAGGCTTATAAGAAATATAAGTGCTCGGGTGCATCTAATGACTATGAAAGTTATGTATCAATACAGAGAGATTTAAAAAAGACAATAAGAAAAAGAAAACAACAATACGAAATGAACATCGCTGATAAATCCAAAGAGAATCCTAAAGAACTCTATAATTACATTAGAGATAAAAAAGGTTGTTAGGAATCACATTGGTCCACTATTATCTGCTAACAGTCAACTTGAATATTCAAATGAAGGAATGTGTAATATCTTAAACAATTATTTTAGCTCGGTATTCGTAAACGAAACACATCAAGGTGAACTCCAAACTGAAACCTGTGAAAAGTCTAGGGTAAACTTACACACTTTGGTCAATATAACAAAAGAAAAAATTTAAAAGTGTATAGAGAAACTCAAAGTTAATAAAACACCAGGGCCTGACGGTTGGCATCCAAGAATCTTAAAGGAAGTGAAAAATGAGATTGTTGTTCCATTACAATATATTTTCAAGAAATCCATCATATCCGGAGATGTCCCAAAAGAATGGAAGCTAGCTAACGTTACTACCATATTCAAAAAAGGTGACAAAAAGAAACCAAATAACTATAGGCCTATAAGTTTGACTTCAATCGTAGGAAAAATAATGGAAACTATCATCAGAGATGCTATCGAACATCATTTAGAAAGTAACCGTTTGATAAATGATAGCCAGCATGGTTTCAGACGGAAACGTTCTTGCGTGACTAACTTACTCGACTTCTACAACACAGTTATCTCGAATTATGACAAAAGAAACAATATGGATTTAATATATCTAGACTTTGCAAAAGCTTTTGATACCGTCCCACACGAAAGACTACTTACTAAATTAGCTTTACACGGAATAAGTGGTAGCCTATTATGTTGGACTAGTAATTGGTTGAATGGTCGAAAACAGAGAGTTGTTTTAAATGGAAAAACTTCTAGATGGAAAAATCTTACAAGTGAAGTTCCTCAGGGTTCCGTTCTTGGGCCACTTCTATTCATAGTATATATAAATTATATAGACCATGGACTAAAATCTACTGTTTCCAAATATGCTGATGATACAAACCTGTGTGGAATGGTTAGATATTCAAGAAGATTTAGATAAATTACAGCAATGGTCTGAAAAGTGGCTAATGAAATTTAACACAGGTAAATGCAAGGTAATGCACATAGGTAAAAATAACAGTAAGTACGATTACAAGTTATTTGGAAATTCGTTAACAAAAGTGGATAGTGAAAAAGATCTCGGCGTAATTATCAGTAACGACCTCAAATCATCCAAGCAGTGTATTTCAGCCTCTGAGAAAGCAAATAATATTTTAGGACTGATTGCGCGATCTTTTGATTTCAAAAGTCCATCACTCATTAACAAGCTATATAAATCGTTAGTTCGTCCACATTTTGAATATGCTGTTTCCGTATGGTCACCGAATCTCATTAAAGACAGTGACAGACTGGAAAAAGTACAACGGCGAGCCACAAAACTGATTCCTATTATAAAAAATAAATCATACGAAAATCGACTAAAACATTTGGATCTGTTTTCCCTAAAAAAGCGTAGACTCAGAGGTGACTTGATACAGGTCTTTAAAATTCTAAAGGGAATTGACATCATCAAAAGTGACAAAATTTTCACATTGAATGAGAATCAGACAGGAAACAATGGTCTCAAACTGTCCGGAAATAGATTTAATTTGGAAGTAGGTAGAAACAACGTTGCCAACCGTGTGGTTAATGAATGGAATAAACTTCCTGCACAGGTAGTGCAATGTAGTTCAGTTCGAAGCTTTAAGAATAATTTAGATAAACACCTAGGCAAGATGCTGTAATGATTATAATTTATTTTATATTGTTTGTTTTTGTTTTGTTATCATTTGTCTGTCTGATTTTCATTTATTATTAGTTATATGTCAATTTATTATTATTTACTATTTACCTGTTTGTTTATTATTAAACTATACCTATGCATTTATTTATGTATTCTATTTATTTATATTATTATAATTTTTATTTATTATTTTATTATTATGATTTTTTTCGCATCCGACCTAGATATGGACCAAAAGGTCTCCTGTCGGCATGCTCCGCCTTTGTAATCCTTTGTTGAATTGTATGATGCTTGATTGTGATGGGAGACCTGAACTACTGGAACCTTGTTGTAAGACATATGTGCTACCTGGGTCCTTGGTCATATATGAAGACCTGGAGCCTTGGTCATTCATGAAGACTCGGAACCTTGCCAATGAATAAGGATAATGCCAATGCGTATTCAACGATATTTCTTTTGTGAAGCCTTGAAATTCTTATGCAGTGTATGTCCTAGAAAAAGGTGAAATAAGTGTGTGTGAAACAAAAGTTAAATTATGCAGAGACACTCTACAATACTGTGTATATAACTTTTATAACATATCGCATATCTCAACATCTTTGAAAAGATGGAAACATTCTCCATTGAAATCTAATATTGCTGTTCTTAATCAAATTTCACAATCGGAAGGAGAAAGACACTGAATGTTATTTTACAGTTTTACAAATTTATTTTTGACATTGAATTTATATCTGTATTATAATTATTTTGTTTTGTGTCTTTCTGCTGCTACTGATATTTATACATTTTGGAAGGGTTACTTACTTCTTTGTTATGTGTGGCATAATTTTTTACATTTTTGCCAGTTTATGCAGAAATAGTTAGCTTCTTGTGTATGATATTTTTCCAATTATATATCTTAGTGATCCCTGTAAGAGGGTGGTAGAAGGTGGTTGGTCGGAACGACCAAGGGTAGTTGCCGAGCCCTGTAATAAGCTGGTAGATAAAGGTAGACAAGGTAGATAGAGGGTTTGGTTGCGAGAATTTCATTTTATGTTTGGTAAACAGTAGCCGAAAAGGAGTTCCATAATCTCGCTCCTCGTCTTAAGTTTATAAACAACCGTTAGGGTCCAGATTTTAATGCTGATGTGATTGCTTGTCTAAGCAGTTTTGCTTAAGACGTTGTAGTCTTTCTGATTGGAGAAAGGGTGGAGGAGAAAATTTTATTGGCTCACGAGAGTAAAGTCGCGCCCTTAGGGGAGGCATTTAGTTGTAACAGTAAAGATCATTGGGCTAAGAAACTCGTGACGTCGGTGCAGCCTGGCTTAGCAGCAATACGTGTAACTATCTGGTCACGCCACTCGCCAAGTTCGCAAGTGGAATAAGCTGACCATAAAAACAACACAAGCCATATCTCCTTATCAAGTAGTAGGGATGTTTGATGTTCCAAAGGACTTCATGCTCACGAACTTTTCCTATGAGACTTATTATAGCCTCATGGGACCAATGAAGCTGACGTGATATATTCTAGTCCTTGTGAACACATATTTGTTTTGCTTGCATACCACCGAGGTCATAAGAAAACTGAATGATATATTTCCATCAGATTAAATATACTTGGGAGCTTTCTTGCACTGTCGTCTTTTTCTTTCTTTCTTTCTTTTTTATTCATTAGAAGTTCATTAAAAAATGAAATATATTTGTTGCATATATATATTGAATAAACAACAGTTTCTTAATATCTCCCGCTCGTCTACCGCTATCGCTAGCATTAGATGCCAGGGAAACTAGTTCGTAAGGTTACCTCAAAACAGCGAGAATCAGGAACTAATGCAGCGCAAATGGTTGGCTAATCAAGCCATATCGCTGGATCCAGCTATTTCAAAAGCTAATGTGACCGAGACTTTACCTGACACATTGAGCAGTGTAGCATCGCAGTAGTTATTTCAGTCATGCTGGTTCCTTTTCCCCTTCCGTATAGGGACAACCAGACTCTATTTCCAGTCAGAGGGAATGATACTGGTCTACCAGACAACAGATAACACTACATGCAACCAAAAGATCAGAGCCTCACATCCTGCTTTCAGCAACTTTGCAGTGATGTTGCTGATGCTTTTAACTTACAGCCTCTTTCACCTCTGTCAGAGAGGGTGGAGAATTGTCTATCAGTGAATCGCCAACCACCAGCCAAATAGCAAACTGTCCACTTAGAGGGTCACCCATGAGCAACTGCTCAAAGTACTCGGCTAAGGGAGTACGCCCCTCCACGCCTGATACTAGCTACCCATCAGCTCTTCTGATTGTGCTCCCCTGGGTCACAGATTTAGAACGGAGGTTTTTCAGGGATAGGTAAGCAGCCTTCAAGTTATCTGCATTAAAATGGGTTTCGATATCCTCAGCGATTCCCCTGACATGCTTCTCCATATTACATGAAATCTCTAGTCCACCGTCTCTGTGTCTTATATTGGTCCAGATTACAAAGGGTTACAAAGGCGGAGCATGACAACAGGAAACCTTTTGATCTATATCTAGGTCGGATGCGAAAAAAAAATCATATTAATAATAAAATAATAAATAAAAACTATGATAATGTAAATAACAAATAAAATACATAAATAAATGCATAGGTATAGTTTAATAATAAACAAACAGGTAAATAGTAAATAATAATAAATTGACATATAACTAATAATAAATGAAAATCAGACAGACAAATGATAACAAAACAAAAACAAATAATATAAGATAAATTATAATCATTACAGCATCTTACTTAGGTATTTATCTAAATGATTCTTAAAACTTCGAACTGAACTACATTGCACTACCTGTGCAGGAAGTTTATTCCATTCATTAACTACACGGTTGGCAAAGTTGTTTCTACCTACTTCCAAATTAAATCTATTTCCCGACAGTTTGAGACCATTGTTTCCTGTCTGATTCTCATTCAATGTGAAAATTTTGTCACTTTTGATGTTGTCAATTCCCTTTAGAATTTTAAAGACCTTTATCAAGTCACCTCTGAGTCTACGCTTTTTTAGGGAAAACAAATTCATATGTTTTAGTCGATTTTCGTATGATTTATTTTTTATATTTGGAATCAGTTTTGTGGCTCGCC
>NC_134801.1:3040453-3057953 GCF_046742065.1 Oratosquilla oratoria
CAAACACAGGATGGATTTTTCTCTCCTTTATTTTGTAGAGAGCAAAATAAATGGTGCCGGGAAAGAGCGCTAACTAAATGAGGAAATACTGGGACTACCTAACCGTGCACAAAATAAATTTATTCCCCTAAAGTCAATACGGAAGAACAGTAATACTCCCAAATGGATAACGGACAGGCTAAAACATGAGATCGGAATGAAAAGAGTACTTCACGTATGAATAAAAAACGGCGAAATACATCTTAGGTCCAAATATAACGATATGGCAAAACTGGTTAAAAAGAATAAGCGCACAGTGAAATGTAACTATGAAATTAAGGTTGCCAGACAAGCAAGATTCAACCCAAAGGGCTTCTTTCATCTCTACAGAACAAATATAAAATAAAAATAAAATAAAATAAAATGAAATAAAATAAAATAGAATAAAATAAAATAAAATAAAATAAAATAAAATAAAATAAGATAAAATAAAATAAAATAAAATAAAATAAAATAAAATAAAATAAAATAAGATAAAATAAAATAAAATAAAATAAAATAAGGAAAGGATAGACTCAATTCAAAATTACGAAAATATTATGATAGAATCGGAGGGAAAAATGAGTGAGGCGTTTAACAAATATTTTCTCTCGGTGTTTACCGAGGAGAGGTTGGACAGAGTACCTGACTGCGATCTGATTTTCAATGGGGATGAAGAAAGTAGACTATCTAATATCAGCATTGGTAAAGTAGAAGTAGTTAAGCAAATTGAAAGACTTAAAGCTATAAAATTTCTCCGGGTCCAGACGAAATTTTTCCGAGAGTGCTTATAAAGTGTAAATTTGAAATTTGTGACAAATTACCAAAAATATTAAATAAGTCGGTAGGCACTGGTTTTGTGTCTATTGTTTGGGGGCAGGCAAATGTTGCACCTGCTTTTAAAAAGGGAAATAATTCGTCTATATGCAATTACAGGCCAATCAGTTTGACATCAGTTATAGGTAAAATGCTTGAATAAATAATAGTTAATAGACTTAGAGAATACATCGAGAAACTTAATTTGATTCGTGGTACACAGCATGGTTTCTCCAGGGGAAAGTCATGTGTTATGAATCTTCTATCTTTTTACACTAAAGTACGTATATAAGGTGTCAGACAACAATGATAGTTACGATGTTACTTAACTTGACTTTAGCAAAGCATTTGACAAGGTGCCACAGGAGACTACTAAATAAAATCAAACCTCATGGCATAGGAGGAAAATTGTTAGAATGATATAAAGCTTGGATCAGTGACAGAAAACAGCGGGTCACCATAAATGGTGTAAAATCCAGATATGGGAGTGTTTCTAGTGGGGTATCCCAGGGCTCGGTTTTGAGTCCCTTATCGTTCCTTTTGTATATAAATTATTTGGACAATGGGATTAATAGGGATGTTAGTAAGTTTGCGGACGACACTAAAATAGGACGCCAAATTAGATCAGGGGACAACACCGAGATTCTGCAGGATGATCTTAACAAATTGTACACATGGTCGGTGAAATAGGAAATGAACTTCAATATCTCAAAGTGCAGCGTTTTAGACGTAGGGTTATACAAACCCGAAAATAGATACAGCTTAGTTAATACGTTTTTAGAGAAAACTGAGTGTGAGAGAGACTTGCAAGTTCTAGTGAGTCCTGACAGGAAACAGTGCATTAGCGCCATGAATAAAACAAACAGAGCATTAGGTTTCCTTGATAGGACGGTTACGAATAGAAGTGCAAATACAATTATCAAACTGACTAGCGTTACTCGTTAGTTAGACCTATCCTTGACCATTCGGTACATTTTTGGTTTCCGTCTTATAGAATGGACATAAATTCACTAAAATCAATACAGAGGAGAATGACCAAAATGATACATGGGCTCAGAAATTTACCTTACGAAGAGAGGCTTAGGCACCTTAACTTACACTCTCTGGAAAGACGCAGAGTGTCGGGTGATCTAATAGAGGTGTTTAAGTGGATCAAAGCCTTTAACAAGGGTGATGCAAACAAGGTCATCCTATCAAGACAACAAGGCAGAACTCGTAGTAAAGGATTTAAACTGGACCAATTTAGATTTAAGAAGGAAATAGGCAAGAACTAGTTTACCAATAGGGTGGTCAACGAATGGAATAGACTTAGTAACTATGTTGTGAGCGTCAGGGGTATTGGCTGCATGTTATTGTGGCAAAGTAGCATGCAGTTGATACTTTAGGGTCTATATGGGGCGCCCCTACGGACCAGAGCCACACATCATTTTGTCTATGATAGAGGAAAACTCTTCTCATAGAGAAACGATGATACTTTTATACTACGACTGTCCCTCCGTTATGCTGTCCCCCAACCTCTTGTTGCTGTCATGTACCATCTCTCTGAGTATTCATTTTCTGTTTTCGCCGATCCTGTGGAGGGGGAAGGGAATGCTACCACCAAGTCTTTCCACTTGAGTCGTAAAAGGCGACAAAAAACGGGACGGGCATGGGATTAGGATTCCTACTACCTGTAGCCCCGAAAGGGGACATTCCTAAAAAGAAAAGAAAAGGCATAAGAGGGCCTGGGAGTTTTCCAACCAGTACCCTAAGGTTTGGGTCTTTTAATGTGCGTGGATGTGGTACAGATGAGAGTAAAAGGGAAGAGATAGGCAGTATGTTTGTGAGAAGAAAGATGGATGTGCTGGCTTTGAGTGAAACTAAAATGAAAGGAAAGTGCAACTGTGAGTTTGGGAGTGTAGCTGGGAAGTACTCAGTAGTGAAGAGGGGACGAGGGAGAGAAGGGGTGCCTATACTAGTAAATGAAGAGATAAGTAAGCGGGTAGTGGAGTGGAAGGAGGTTTCATCAAGGTTGATGTGGATGAAGGTGAAGCTGGGAAGGGAGATGTTGGTTTTTGTAAGTGCGTATGGACCTGGTAGTGAGAAGAGCGTAGAGGAAAGGGAGGCATTTTGGGTATATATAAATGAGTGCATAGAGGGATTAGGGAGAAATGTCAATGTAGTTGTATTGGGAGATCTTAATGCTAGGGTAAGAAATGAACCAATAGACGGAGTGATTGGAGAGTATGGAGTTCCAGGTAAAAATCGTAGTGGAGAAACGATGGTGGAGATTTGCCTTGAAAGAGAGTTGATGATAGCAAATACAGTGTTTAAGAAGAAAGTCAAGCATAAGTACAAATGGGAGAGGGTGGTGGATGGAGGGGTGGCAGATAGAGCGTTAATGGACTATATAGTGGTGACCAGAATTATGGTAGGAAGAGTTAAGGATGTACATGTTCTAAGGGGAGAGAGTGGGGGAATATCAGATCATTTTCTAGTGGAAGGTAAAATGAGAGTGGAGAATAGGTGGAGAAAGAGGAAAAGGGCAGAAGGTAGGGAGGTACTTAGAGTGAACTGCTTAAATGAGGAAAAAAAGGAGAGTGAGTTTAAGAAGAAACTGAAAGAGGAGTGGGAGGGAGTAAAGGATAGAGTAAAACTAGGAGTGGAGGAGGAATGGGGATGGTTCAAGGAGGGAGTCATAAGGTGTGCAAAGATGGTGTGTGGAACAATGAGGGCGGGAGGAAAAAAGAGAGAAGAGTAGTGAGTGGTGGGATGAGGAAGCAAAGAAATGTATAGAAGAGAAGAAGCAGGCATTCATAGATTGGCTGCAAATTAGGACGAGGGAATCGTATGAGAGGTACAAAGTACAGAGAAGGGAAACTAAGCATAAGATAAAGGATGCAAAGAGGAGAGCAGATGTGAAATGGGGTAAGAGTATGACAGAAATTTTTGAAAGCAATAAAAAGATGTTTTGGAAGGAAATTAAAAGAGAAAAAGGAGGCGAATCAAGTAGAGAAGAAAAGGTAAAAGGTGCAGATGGAGAGATAATAATGGAAGAGAAGGCAGTGAGAAGATGGGCAGACTATTTTAGGGAGTTGTTGAATGTGAAGGAGGATAGGGAGGGAAAGGTAGTTGCAGTGGGAAGCGCTAAGAAAATGAGAGTGATGAGTGAGGAAAATGGAGGAGAAATAGGGAAGGATGAAGTAAAAGCAGCTGTTAAGATGATGAGAGCAGGTAAGGCACCTGGTCTGGATGGATGCCATGCAGAATGTCTGAAGAAAGGAGGTACAGTGATGGTGGACTGGCTGGTGAGGTTATTTCATGTTTGTTTGAGAGAGGGTAGAGTCCCGGAGGATTGGAGGAATGCCTGTATAGTTCCGCTTTACAAGGGAAAGGGGGACAAGTGTGAGTGTAGTAGTTTCAGAGGGATCAGCTTGTTGAGTGTAGTTGGGAAGGCTTATGGGAGGATCTTGATTGAGAGGATTAGGAGAGGAACAGAGGGAGTAATTGGTGAGGAACAGTGTGGGTTTAGGGCAGGTAGGGGTTGTGTAGATCAGATCTTTGTGGTAAGACAGATACGTGAGAAAGCTATAAGAAAAGGTAAGGATGTTTTTTGGGCTTTTATGGATCTGGAAAAGGCTTATGACAGGGTAGACAGGAAGGCACTGTGGGAGGTACTGCAGATATATGGGATAGGAGGAAAGCTGTTAAGAGCAGTCAAGAGTTTTTACGAGAGTAGTAGAGCTTGTGTTAGGATTAGAAATGGAGAGAGTGAATGGTTTGAGGTAAAGGTGGGACTTCGTCAGGGATGCGTTATGTCGCCCTGGCTCTTCAACTTATACATGGATGGGGTTTAGAGATGATTAAAGAAAATGGAGAGAAGTGGGAGGTGAGCCAGCTGTTGTTTGCTGACGACACTGCGCTTGTAGCAGGATCAGAGGAGGGATTGAGGAAGTTAGTGACATAGTTTGAGAAGGTGTGTGAAAGAAGGAAGCTGAATATAAATGTGGGTAAAAGTAAGTGATGAGATGTACAATGAGAGAGAGTGACAGCAGGCTGGAGGTGAACATTAAGGGTGAAAGACTGGAAGAAGTGGATAGTTTTAGATACTTGGGTGCGAATGTGGCAGGAAAGGGGGGAGTTGGGGTGGAGGTAGAATATAGATTGAGAGAAGCGAGTAAATACCTTGGTGGATTGAAAAGTGTAATGAGAAATAGACATCTGGGAATGGATGCTAAGAGGAGGTTATATGAAGGAGTGATTGTGCCAATAGCAATGTACGGGGCAGAAACATGGAAGATAAGAGAGGAAGAGAGGACTTTTGAATGTGTTTGAGATTAAATGTCTGAGAAGTATGATAGGGGTTACTAGGCTAGATAGAGTGAGAAATGAGGAGGTGAGGAGGAGATCAGGGGTGGAAAGGGAACTGGGATATAGGGTTGATGAAAGGGTATTAGGATGGTTTGGACAAATGGAAAGAATGAGTGAAGAGAGATTAGTAAAAGAGGTGTGGAAGGCAGAGGTGGAAGGAGTGAATATGAGGGGGCGTCCTAGAATGAGATGGATGGATGGGGTGAAAGGGGCATTACAAAAGAGAGGAATGTCTGTGGAGAAAGGACGGGAGAGGACAGAAGATAGGGGTGAATGGAGAGGGGTTGTGTATAGATGATGCTGTGATGCATGATGGGGAGTGTGTGGGGGATGGGGGGTGAGGAAGTATGTATGAGAAGAAAAAATTGACGCAGCCCGAAGGGATTTCTCCTTTTCTGCATGAGGGGACGGAGAGGGGGGGTCGCCGAATTTATGAAGCAGCCTTGCTGTGGATGTGCTGTGTCTTGCGACACTGCTTCTGACCCAGGGCAGTGGACATGATGCATGGATGACCCGTCATCCAGGAGGTGCCAAGATAAGAGGGAGGGAGGAGGGTGGATGGGAGTGGAATGTATAGGAAATGGAATGGGTGGGAGTGGTTTCTATGCCTTTTTCTTTTTGGCTACCCCCAATGTTGGGAGAAAAAGCCTTTGGTATATGTATGTATGTTTTAAGAAATGGTTAGACAACTTTATAGGTCGGGATGACAGGTGGTAATGGACATGGAAGTGACTAGTGTAGGCCTCGTGGTCTCTTGCAGTCTCCTTCATTCTTATGTTCTTATGTGCGTGGGTCAGCCGTTGAGCGTGTGTGCTTGCCGGCCTTTGGCCCTCTTCTTTATAAGGTACGCCACAACCCATTGCCATCAATGCCAAACATCTCCTTTCCCTCTTCCTCCTTTTCTCTCCTCCTTTCTCTGTTTCCTTCTTCTAAATCTTTCTCCCCACGTTGCTTCTCATATTCTTTTCAACGAGTCCCCTCGCTGCAGCCTTCGTGACTAGATCGAATCCAGCTGTGATGTTTGACACTGAGGTTTCTGGCATCTCTGGTACTGATACCCCGGCCAAAAACTGACCGTTAGGCCAAGTGGGTTTGAGCAGCTAAGACGCCACGTTAGCACTTCCACCTTAGGCTGGTGCTTGGCTTGGCTTGGTGCCACGTGGCCCTTTGTTCTATCAGTGTCCCATGCCGAAGGCTGTATGCTGGAGGTAGTACCACGACATAAACATCCCCACCTATTTCATCCCCACCCACTCCACTCCCATTCACTACCCTCTCCTCCCTCTCATCTTAGTTCTTCATGGATGACGGGTCATCCCTGTATTCCGCCTAATGCTCTGGGTCGCAAGCAATGCAGTAAGACATAGCACTTCCAAAGTAAGGCCACTTCACTTAACCGGTGACACCCCCTCTGCAGAAATATAACCGACGGGAAGAAATTTCTTCGGACTGCGTCAAAATATTATTCACACATATCTACTCCCTAAACCTTCCCCCCATTCCTCACCTACTATCTTCCACTCGCCCCTATCTCCTGATTTCTCACTTCCTTGTTCAACAGACATCCCATACTTGCTCAACACCCCTTTCACCCTTTCCATCCACCTCATCCTCGATCGCCCCCTCATGTTCACTCCAGCCACCTCTGCCTTCCACACTTCTTTTACTGATCTTTCTTCACTCATTCTTTCCATGTGTCCAAACCATCCTAATACTCTTTCATCAACCCTGTCTGTCATCTCTTTTTCCACTCCTGCTCTCCTCCTCGTTTCTCACTTTATCTAACCTAGTAACCCCTAGTATATTTCTCAAACATTTAATCTCAAATACAATAAAAGAAATCCTATCTGTCTCTCTTAACTTCCGTGGCTCTGTCCCATACAGTGCTGTCGGCACAACAACCCCTTCATATAATCTCTTCTTTGCATTCAATCCCATATGCCTATTTCTCACGACACTTTTTAATCCAACAAGGCATTCACTTACTTAACTCAGTCTATAATTTACTTTCACCTCCACTCCCTTTCCTGCCACATGCAACCCCAAATACCTAAAGCTACCCACTTCCTCCAGCCTCTCTCTTTTAAGATTTACTTCCAAAGTGCTGCCTTTCTCTCCCTTTGTTCATCTCATCACTTTACTTTTATTCACATTTACCTTCAACATTCTCCTACTGCATATCATCCAAAACTCCGTCACTAACTACCTTAATTCCCCCTCTGAATCTGCCACAAGATCAGTGTCGTCAGCAAACAGCAACTGATTCACCTCTCACCGCTCTCCATTTTTTTTAACTATCTCCAATCCCCACCCTTAATTGACACTATTTGGTTTTATTTGTGTGAGAGTAAGGTCTAAGCTGAATGTTACCTTTCAGTCAGAAGTATCGCACTGGCTATCCAGCGTGTTGGCAGCGATCTTGGCAACTGGAAAGGTTAATATTTGATGGGTCTGTTTAATTAATCTGTATTAATATAAGTTATATAAAGGAGTGGAACTTACTAAATAAATTCTTCACTATGGTGACGCTCCTTCAGCTAAAGAAAATGGTATAACGCTAGCCAGAATAAAATATCGATATCATATTCCTGTGATGAAAGGAGCTAATTCTAATCACTAATTATATTTCATTCTGTCTTCCTTAGTTGTTATTTCCAATTTCAGTCCCAATATTCTCTTTTTGCTCTGTAATTCAATCTCTGATAGTCTTAACTAGATAATTAATTAAATGAGGCATGTTTACTAGATTCCGTAGGCATTTTTGTATCAAGATAATGATAGAGATTAAACTTCATGTATTAAACATAAAATTGAGCGGTTTTCAGACATTCTGCTCGACCAGATTTGAAAATGTTGATAAGTAAGTTTATCGTGGCAATATTGCCACTAATTACGTACTCTCCCCCTTAGTAGGCTCACTTTCTGTTACTTGTTATGAGTTCATAAAAGTGACCAAAGGTATTTAAGAAAATGCCTAAGGGGAACTACATATGGCCTTGTAAACATGGTATAGCCGCCAAAGTGAGCTATGGAAAGGAAGGGATCAATCAAACTATAATTTGTGATGCATAGATCACTTAATCATGTAGAAACCACACACACACACACACACACACACACACACACACACACACACACACGCACGCACGCACGCACACACACACACACACACACACACACAGTTCAGAATTACAGAAATTCTTAACTAGTGAAGCGTCACACAAAAAAAAGTCAATATTTCATACAACACAAAAAGAAATGCATGACCTCACAATACGTAACGTGTGCTCCAGGACGCACAGGTTTCCAACACCAGGCATGCACCATACATTTCAATATTACAAATCCAGTCTTCTTCTGTAAAAATTGGTTGTATTAATATTGAGTTTATACATAATATTATCAATATATTCCTGATACTCTTCAGAACACAAGGTTTCCTCAAAAGAATGTATAGAGTGGGTATCCTGTTTTCCTTCTTCATCAAAATGAGTTGTTTTCCTACAGTCCTCATTGTTACACTTGTCATCATTATCAAGTTCTATCATAGTCCTTTTTAAACCATCTACATGCCTAACTGACACTTCCCTAGTTTCTAAGTGTAAGATTTTGTATTTATTTCCACCTCCAAATTCAAATATTCTATACGGACCGGAGTATCTAGATGAAATTTTATTACTGCATTTTGGCACCGACCAAATCTCCTATTTGTAATTTTATTTTGGGTGTTATCTTATGCTTTTGCTTCTTAATCTCTTGTATATATTCTTCCATGTGTTCCCTAACTTTCTGGTTTATGACTTGAAATGTATGTATCCTATTTGAGGTGTAATCATCTATGTTATACACTGGCTTCGGTTCTACAATTAAGATTTCATATGGAAGAATTTTGTCTTCCCCACCGTAGATAATATAGTGTGGAGTTTCACCTGTAGCTGTATTGATTTGATTATTAAGTGTACATTTACCAAAAGGAATCCAATTAACCCAAGCTATACTATGTGGGCTTATCAAATCTCTAAGACAAGCGATAATTTTCTTGTTTAGCCTTTCTACATGTCCATTACTCTGTGGGTGATAGACTTGAGTATTGCATCCATACATATTCCATCCCTACATATTCCAATCCCCCCCCCTCCGTCTTATCATGGCTCCTCCTGGATGACGGGTCATCCCTGCATCTCACTTACTGCCCTGGATCAGAAGCAGTGTCACAAGACACAGCACATCCAGAGCAAAGCCGCTTCATTAAATTGGCGACCCCCCCTCTCCGTCCCCTCATGTAGAAAAAGATAAGACAATCCTTTTGAGCTGCGTCAATTTATTTTTCACACATACTTCCTTACCCCCATCCCCCACCATCTCCCCCTCATGCATGATAGCATCATCCATACACCACCATTCTCCATTCACCCCATCTTCTATCTTTTCCCGTCCTTCCTCAACAGGCATTCCCTTCTTTCACAATGCCCCTTTTGCCCCATCCATCCATCTCATCCTAGGACGCCTACTCATGTTCACTCTTTCTACCTCTACCTTCCACACTTCTTTTACTAGTCTTTCTTTACTCATTCTTTCCATGTATCCAAACCATCCCAATACTCTTTCATCCACTCTATCTCCTAATTCCATTTCTTCCCCAGTTCTCCTCACCTCCTTGTTTCTCATTCTATCCAGCCTATAAACTCCTATCATACATCTCAGGCACCTCATCTCAAACACATTTAAGCTCCTCTTCTCTTCCTCTCTATTACAGTGCATTTATTTGCTTCTCTCAATCTACATTTTTACCTCCATCTCCATTCTCTATTTTCCGCCATATTCGCATCCAAGTATCTAAAACTATCCACTTCTTCCTGTCTATCACCCTTAATACTCACTCCCAATCTACTGCCACTTTCTCCCCTTGTACATCTCATCACCTTAATTTTACCCATATTTATCTTCAACTTCTTTTGCCCACCTTCCCAAACTCTGTCACTAACTTCCTCAGCCCCTCCTCTGATCCTGCCACCAAACAACAACTGGCTTATCTCCCACTTTTCTCCATTTTGTAAATCTTAAATAACCTACATAATTCTTCCAAGATTTTGTTGTTGAATTCAGTACCATTGTCTGAAACTAAGATCTTGAGAGTAGTGAAATTACAGATGATTTGTGATTTGTTCATATATATCTGAAGCAATTGTTTCAGCTCTCTTATTTTGTATGGGATGTAAAATACAAAATCTTGGGAGATAATCAGTGACAACAAATGCATATTTATATCCATTTTCAGACATAGAAAACTTGTGTATCTAAGTAAACTCTTTCCTAAGGTCTCTGCGTATTTCCTTTTATCTCAACACATTTCAAGCAATTATAAGCACTTAAGTAAATATCTCTCTTCGTGCCTGGCCAAAGTTATTTAAATTGTGCTTGTCTGTGTGTTTTATCTTTTTCTGGATGAGAACTATAATCAATATCATGAAGTAATTTTAATACCTTTTGTACAAGAGTTTGTGGAATTACCAACTGATTCACTGGGCCTCTAGAAATATCCTTCCCACTTACGACTGTTTTTCTATACAAAAGTAAATTCCTCAAATGAAATTCCTCTATATTGTAGACTACTTTTCCCAAGTCCTATCTCTTCTTTGTTCCCTTATTATAAATTCCTCATCTAATATTTCTAGTCCATTAATACTGCAGATAAAATTGACCAACCCTGTCGTTGGTTGGCTAACATTCCTAGATAGGGCATCTGCTGCTTCGTTCTTTCTACCTGGAATGTATTCAAACTTAACCTCGTAACAATAAAGTGTAGTAAACAACCTGGTTAATCTGCCTCTAAGATTCTTATGTTTAAATAAGTTCTGAATAGCTGTATGATCAGTTGACCTTTTCAAAAAATAACTTTAGCATTTTCATACCTTACTGTATTTTTCCCATGGCTTTTGACCTGAAAAAATCAATTATATTTTTATCTATGAAGTATGAAAGCATTGCCGCATAATGGCTGAAGTTTTTTGCTGTCTTACCGAAAGAGCCGATTTTGAGGCATTTCTAAGCATATTTTGTGGTATAATTGTTTATCTCTTCAAGACAGAGCAACAATCTAGGTACCAAATGAATAAGTAGGATCTTCTCTACATCTATCAACCGTTATAATTTATCAATTTTCCCGTGACTTTTAATGGATACAAAATTGCTGAAAATCTTGATTTTTTACTATTCTGGATACATGGTTTTTACATGGAGCAAGATAGAGCAAAAAAAATAGTTATAACATTAAAGCATTTTTAATTTTTTTTTAACGTGTACAAAAAATGGCATGTTATTTATAGTATTTACAGAAAAATAACAAAAGTCCATACATTTGACATATACAGAGTAGAAAGAGTAACTTTGCAACAAGTAAAACCATCAACTGAAACTACCAAAATAATCATAATTATATGTATCAAAATTATGTTACAGTCAATTGTTAAGTATTTGAAGCTTTCGAAGCGCCGTCTGTTGTATTCCACAGCATGGAGGAGATATTCCCTCTGCTTGGGATCTGTGGCGATGACATTTGCAAAATCAGTCATCATCACTCCACATTCAGCAATGTCATTCACTAGTCTGAGGTTTCTCACATATTCCAAGGCTTTCTTGTAGTCTTTCTTCTCTGGCCATGATTTAACCCGATCCAGGAGCGAGTCAGGTCAAATGCTGAGGATGTCTAACAGAAGGTGGGATTTCGGACCAATGAGATCTACTAAAGTGGTCTTGGCTGTCACCTTCTGAAACACAGATTTCCTCCTCCTGAAGCTGTCTGGCTTCTGAGTGGCATGCAGATGGGCACCAATGGCCTGTTTCTGCTTGTCACTCAGCCTGCTGCTGAAGAGTGCGAATGGTACGGCCTCCTGTGTTAAATACCACTTGTGATTTTCCATCTTCTGAAGAACTGCTTCAGTAACTCTGGGTCTGATCTCTTTATATCAACATGTCCTGGATGAGCTGAAGATCATTCACATTCTGCATCTGCAGATGTTGACATCATCCATATTGGTGTGTAGAACAGCGCCAGAAAGATGCTGAGTCGTTCCAGTGTAACCCTCAATAACCATCACCAACCATGCACGTGATCCATAAACATGCGAGATGGTACTCGTCTCAAGCAAGAGCCTCAATCTTGCAGACATCACAGATTCCTAAATTACCAAAACAGCTTGACTCAATAATGCAAAGATAAATATAACGCCCCGCATCGTCACCAACACGAGATGCTTAATGTCACCAGACAGACCCATTGAACCCTTTCTCATACCTAACCCAATTACATTACAGTAACTTTAACATATACTCCATATCTAGCCATGTCCACTATTCATATAATTAAACCCTATACAAAGGAACTAACACCTGTTTTATAAATAACAAATCTCCCATACGGGAACCCACAACGACAGTACCCCTCCTACTTATTAACGTACGGCTGCGCCCGTTTCAGATAAAACTGCCTGGGTCAAGTACCTGGCAGGAGGACTGCCGAGGTCACGGACCCGGCATAGGGCTGTCCGGGTCACGGGCCCGGCATAGGACTGTCTAGGTCAAGTACATGGTAGGAGGACTGCCTAGGGTAGGGACCCGGCAGAAGGCCTGGCTAGGTGGGAAATCTTATCTCACCTGACACCCCAACCTGTAGTCGACAGATCATATTCTTAATAAAACGAAGAAATCACCATCAATGTATTTCTCGCCCGCATTAAGTCCCCCTCTTATGTGGCAACCCCGTTACACCAGCTTTGCAATAGTCTCTTCATCATATTCAAGCTGGTCACAAAACATCAGCATCTTCATGGATCACAAGTTCCTGGCCATCCATTTGGCCTGATGAATGGCCTCTGGTCGACTCCAGTGAATCCCATAGAGATGTGTGCCTTCAAGAACAACCAATGTGACCTCAGCTATTTCCTTGTAGTCAGCTCTCGGTGGCTTCTCTGATTTGAGGATGTCATGAAGTATTTCCTCACAATCCTCTTCTTTTACCTGAGGCATTTGCTTCTGATCATCAGGGTTTAGTAGTGTCTGTTGTCAGTTTCCTCCACACATCCTTGAAGTGTCTGAACCAGGGATTCTCTAGATTCTCCACGCCAGGTAAAATACCTTAGTGCTCAACTTTCTTCAAGCAGTTTGGCAGCCACGCTGTGTGCTTCACTATTACTGGATGTAGTATCAAAAGCAAGGGCAGTTATGACACCTGTAAGCCCCCATGTCTCCAACAAGTCTATTGATGGCTCAGCTTGAGTAGTGTCTGTTGAGTTGTCGATGGCAGGTACTCTCAGTAACTTCCCTTCAGGATAGGCAGGTGGTCAAGACACAAGCACAGCTAAAGTCTCCCAGGTTGTCCCAGGTTTACTACCCAGGACGTCTCTGATCGTCTTCCCATCACAGTGTAGAGCAGCAAGCTGGGGAGGGTCCTCACTGAACTCTGCTATGTGGCTCTAGGTGATGTTGTGCCTGGACAGCATTCTGTTACGACGTGTTGTTGATCTAGAAATGATTAACTTGTCCAGATCAGCTCCACCAGCTTTCAAGGTGGAAGAAACTAGGGTAGTAACTTGATTATCAGACAAGCCAAGATAATCAGCTGTATTGCAGATGGCATCATATTCTACGACTCTCCTGGGAATGGCAAAGTCACGGTGTCTTCATGTTAAGAACATCCAGGACGAGGCTGCTGGTAATCCATATTCTCCGTGTTAGTGTCACTGTCCCTGGAATCACCCCGGGTAATGCCTCTTGTTCTGCTGCAGTTGCAAAATAATACAATGTGGTAAGCATGTAAAACTACAAAATAATACAATATGATAATTATGTAAAACGTCCAACTTGTTGTGATATTCAAAAATATATTAATAAAAGTATGAAAGTATGATTACCTTGTTCTTGCCTCTGCAGTTACCTCCCAGTTCGGTCTACTTGTTGATGGGATCTTGTCTCAAAGCTCTTGTCATGACCCGACATGCGACCATTTCTCTCAGTACTCTGGTTCTGGCGAAACCTAATGTCCTCCTTTTTCTTCTCCCTGGATAACAGTCTATTGCTCTCTATATCCTGAACAGCATCTGGAGCTTCTATGTCGAACAGGCTGTTCAAATCCAAGACAATTGCACTCCTCTTTCTTCCAGGGTCATTTGCTCTTCCTTATTTTTTTATCAGTGTTCTGTGTTTGTCATGGAGTTTCACGAAGGGCTTCATGCAGTTCTGTCTGGTCATCGTCTCGATCCTAGCCATCTACCAAAAAGGGATGATAGCTTCAACCCTTTCATAGGCGAGGTCTTGAACAATGAGTTTTCTTGTATTTTATGGAAAACTTTGGAGATAAAGGAAGTACTGGAATACTTGTCTGTTGTTGGGAAGCTGGGAACCACAGATGCAAGCTGAAGGGTATCCGACCAGGAAGGTTTCAGTGAGAGATCTGGTGAACGGCCGACTTGATGCTTGCTTGTGGACTACATGTGGAGGTTCTGAGACATCAACTGTGCGTTCTTGTAGCTCTTTACTTAATGTCATTGTGAAGGGTATTGGATAGTTTTCTGGATTTAGATCAAATTTCTGTGCTAGCCTTGCTTTTGTACTTTTCAGTATTGCTCAACATCATTAACAGGTTTCTGTAAATATAAGATAAGAAATTAAATGCTGAAATTATGTATGAATTTTGTTCTAAATTCACTTTACATTCAAACATCCATACAAAAACTATGTATCCAGGTTTAAAAAAAATATGAATTTTCAAAAATGTTCATATCTTTTAAAATTCACGGGGAAAATTCATCAGTTCTAACGGTTGCTATACGTAGAGTAGATTCTGTTCTTTCACTTGGTATCTAATTTGTTACTCTATCTTGGATAGATAAAATATTTTAACACAAAACATGCTTAGAAATGCCAAAAATTTGGCCCTTTTGGTATGATAGCAAAAAACTTCAGCCTCCATGCAGCAATGCTTCCTTACATCATAGATAAAAATTAATGTAATTTCTTAGGTCAGAAAGCAAGGAAAATGTACAGTAACGTATGAAAATATGAGAAAAAAATTTATTGAACAGGTCCACACTCTGATTGGATATCCCAGTATCATATCTCTAAAACTCTCTAGTGAATATAACACTGCTAATGTTTCTCTTTCTGCATTATTACAAAGTCTCGATGTGAAAGATGTCGGTCGCAATTTTCCATCACTCTCTTGTATCAATATGTCTTCTACCCCTACGTCTGTCGCATCAGTACAAAGAATGATCTCTTTATCATAATTAGGATAAAATGAGAACTGGAGAACTAGTAAATTTATCTTTCAACTTGTCAAAAGCTTGTTGTGTATGTCCCTAAATGAACTTTGAATCTTTCTTTAACAAAGAACTTAATGGACTAGCTATGTCTGCATATCCCTTAACAAACCATAAATATACCATGTCAATCCCAAGAAACTCCTAAGTTTTTGTACATTGTTCGGTACTGGATAGTTCTTTACTGCTTCTACCTTTGAAATCACTGTACTAAATCTATGTCTTTCTATCTTATATCCTAAATAAATTACACTATCCTGCAAAAATTTACAATTTTTAAGTTTCACTTTCAGCCCTGCTTCAATTGGTCTTGAGAATAACAAATCTAATTTCTTAAAGTACTCAGTCGCTGTTTTGGGAACTATTAAAATACCATCTAAAAATACGCTGACAGTGTTTCCTAACAAACCATCTAGTACTGTATTCATTAATATCATATAAGTTAATGGATTATCACATAATCAAAATAGCATTCGTTTGAACGCATAGTGTCCCGTTGCAGAAAATGCTGTTTAATCAGGTGAAGTATATCTGCTAATACCGATAACGGTAGTCAATCAGGTACTGTCTATTTATTTAATTCCCTAATGTCAATAAATGGACGCATGGTACCATCTGATTTTGGCATAAGAATCAATGAGACGTTCCATTTACTTTGACTGGGGTCTATGACATCCTGTGATAACATTTCAGTTATTAATTTATCTACAATGGCTAGCTTGAATGTGGTAATCTGTAGTCAGATATATCGATAGCTTGAATCCTTGGTTTTAATTTGATCTTATGTTTTAAAATAGTTGTTTTGCCCAATGCGTCTCCCGGCAAAGCAACTGTTTTATTGTGCATCATAAACAATGCAATTAAGATTGCTTCTAACTGAGGATAACAAGTAGGCTCTAGCTGACTCTTATATTCCTCCCACAAACCTGTTTCTTCCTCAGTTGAATAGATAAAATTGGTAATTCCACCTCTTCAGGACTTTCGTTTAAAATCTTAATGGGTCTTGGACAGACTTGAAAACATCCTAGTTGTGTAGCTTTTCTTGATTATGTCTTTATTCAAAGTGCTAATCACTAATATTTATACCTTTTTCTTGTGTGTCTTATAAATTACCAAGACTATTTGATTCTGGGATGATTAAAAATTCAAAGGATAGTGACTTCTTTCAACTGCATTTCTACAATTAGCAAAGCTTCATTTGGAGTTCATAAATTCTGATTAATTTCTGGGGTTTCTTGAACACCCAAGTTGTGTTCACTGTGTGTGCTTTCTACTTTCCTTTCTGTTATATGTTCTTGAATAGACCCCTCTGTCCCGCTACTATCCAATCTAACATTGTTATCTTCCACATTTATCTCAATACGTTTTCTTAGCGCAGATACTGGTTCTAAGTCTGTTTGATAAAAAAAAAAAGAATTAACTAAGATCCCTAACTCAGCCGGACATATGATCGTGCCCTCCTTTCTCATACTTGCAAGTCCTATCAATAAATCTCCTGGGAAGACAAATTCTTCTACAATTATCACTGAAATTTGCAAGTGCTAATTTTTATACAAAATAACATCGAACTCAGTCTTTCCTAATTATTTTAACTGACTTCCTGTTACTCCTTGCAATGGGTGATGGATTGATTCCAAGATTTTACTGCCGGATTCAATTGGGTTAAAACTTTGCTGGTTGTAACTTTTACTACAGATCTCGTATCAATGAATATTTGAATGGGTCTTTTGAATATTCTACCCGCAATGGTAGACCCTACAGAAGTTTTTCCAATTGTTATAGTCAATTTGAAATTGTCTCTGGTGTTGGTGTCTTCTTTCTCATCACTGCCCAGTAACCTATAATGTCTATTTGTTGCTCTAGAGTTAGCTCTGTAATGTTGTTTTATGTCCTACTATATTGTGATACAAACAGAACGGTGGGTTTCTACAATGATACTGATGATTACCCTTGTATCTACAGTTCCTACAAATGTTTTCATAATAACACTCTCGTGCTTT
>NC_134801.1:3062953-3102953 GCF_046742065.1 Oratosquilla oratoria
TCTTAGTAAATTGTAGGTTTCTCCGACAATTTAGCTTATCTGATTATCAAGGAACATGTCCTTTTTGATGATTACTCCCAGGTCTTTTTCAGATCCCACTTTCTTTACTTCCTTTGCACCAATTTTATATTGCCCTGATATCCTATTTTAATATTTTTTCCAAATTTTTATGCTACATTTCTTAATGTCGAGGTCCACTTTTGAGTCCAGTTCCAAACCCTGTTCAGATCTCTGCAGTGAATCACAATCCGTTTCAGTATTCATTTTTTCAACAGTGTTGCACCATCTGCAAAGAATCTTATGTAACATTCCACACCCTCGTCCGTATCATTTACATAAATAGCAAACATTATTGGAGCCAATACTGATCCTTGTGGAACTCCAGTCATCACTTCCTCCCAAGTAGAACTCTTACGTCTGAGCACTACTCTCATTTTTCTTCCATGCAAGAAGTCCTCCATCCATTTCAGTAGTTTACCTTGTATCTCTCCTGTGATTTCCTGTTTTCTTAATAGTTTTCTTGTGTGGAACTTTCTCAAAAGCTTTTTGTAGGTCTAAAAAATCACAATCAGCCCATCCGTCTCTTTCCTCTATTGTATCTTGAGTAAAAACAGATTAAAATTGTGGCACATGATCTTCCCTGTCTAAATCCTAATTGTCTCGGATTTAGTTTTTTTCACAAATTTTGGTTACCGTGCTTGTAAGGGAAACAGGTCTGTAATTGATGGGTCTTCTTTGTTTCCGCCTTTATATATTGGTACGATATCAGCATTTTTCCCTTCTAGAATTATTCCTTCTTTGAGTGAGCAATTTATTATGTGATATGTTTTGTCTATTAGTTCTTCTTTACATTTTTTTAGCATCCAGTTTTCGATTCCATTTGGGTCGTGCGACTTCCTTACATCAAGATTCACTAATTGGTCCATTATTTCTTTCCGTGTTACTATTATTTCCCTCGTGGGGGGATTTCACTTCTCTCCCTTCATCTCGATGTTGTACATTTTCTCTAGTGAAAACCGACTTGAAGTGTTTCCTCATGACTTCACCCATTTCTGAACCTTGTGTGTAATTGGTGTAGTCTCACTATTTCCTTTTTGTTTTTAGTTTACCGTTCACATATCTATAGAATACTTTTGTCTGATCCTTATATTTTTCTATTATTTCTTTTACATAGTTTCTTTTTTCCTCCCTCCGTATTTTTACATGTTTATTCCTTTGATTTACATATATTTGCCATTTTCTGTTTTTTCTTTCCATCTTCTTCAGGCTTTATCTCTTCTATCTTTCTTTTCGCTGCACCTTCTGTTAAACCAGCACTTAATATACACATTTTGTTATTTGTTTGTTTGTTTGTTTGTTTGTTTGTTGTTGTTGATGTTTTAGGGGGGGACATATTTATCCACTTCTTCATAGATTTCCATCAGAATCATCCATTTTTCTTCCACTTGTGTTTCTTTATTGTAGAATTTTTCCCAACTCACTTTCCGATAAAATTCCTAAGTTTCCTACTTTAGTTTTAACTCCAGTAATATGTGGTCACTCTTCCCAATTGGTGTCTTGTATTCAATTTTATCCACAATTTTAGATTCGGGCGAAAATAATAAATCTAGTCTCGACGGTTCTTCATTATTTCTAAATCTAGTGTTTTCCTTTACCCATTGTATCAATGTATGTTGTATAGTCATGCCAAGTAATATATTTTCCCATACATTCTCTCCGCGTTTCACTGTCATCTCTTCCCAACAGAATATTTTTGTAGTTAAAACCTTCCATAAGTACCACGTTACCTCCTTCCTTCGGCATCTCATTTAATGAAGGCCTTGTATCTTCTAACATTTTGGAATAACATATATCTCTCGAAGACTCCGTTTTTGGGGCACATAAATCACCACAAACTTTCTACTTTTTATGTCACTATCTTCAACTCTTATTATGATCATCTCCACCCTGTTCTCTTCATTTGTAACTTTCGTCACATTTAAGATTTTCTTAGCCAAGAACATGACTCCTCCATCCTGTTTCCACTCAATTCTCATTATGTTTGGTTTTTTTCTGACAGGTAATCACTTAGTTCATTTAATCCTGAGATTAATCATTCTATATTAGTATAAGCTATTTTTAATTTTCTACTCTCTCCATCTCGTTCTCTGATCTTTTCGTTTCTTTTTCTTGAATATGCAATTTTTCAGTTTCATGTCTAACACTCTCCAATAGAACTTTGTTTTCTCGGTCTCCTTTTTTTCTCTCTCTCTCTTTTTTCTATCTCTCTCTTCTTTAGCTTCACTTCTTAATGCCTTTTCTCTTTCTCTTTCCTCATCATTCATGTCTCTTTTTATCCACATATTTTTATAGTGTTCACTTGTTGTTAATGTTCCTGTTTTTGCTCAAGTTTCTTCCACTGCCTTCTTTGACCTTAATTTGATATTTAGGGGTGGACATTTTTCTTTTTCCATATTTTCCCATTCTGTGGGCGTCCTCTATTTCCTTTTTATATTTATTGCTACTTTTAGAACTTTTCTTGCCAATTCTTTCTCTTCTTTACTTTTTAGGGACAAATTAGTTTATGTTTTTCCTTTCGGCCACTGTATCTCTTACCAGATTTCCTTTTTCTTTAATTACCTAAATGACTGCATCTTTGGTATTCTCCTGTATTTGTTGATTAACAATTTCTTTAAAAATTACTTTACTATTCTCTTGGTCCTTCCTCCACTCATTCCCGAGTTGCTGTAAATCATCCTCTCTCATATTTCTTCCAGTTTTCTCGGTCATTGCCTTTATTTGTTAGTTTACCCCTTTCTTTATGGCTGCACTATTAGTGGTATCATTTTTCAACCTCTCATTTTTATATTTTAACTCAGCCATTTCCTTTTATAAATCAAATACCTCTTTATTTCAGCATTTGTTTCCTTTAAAACCCTCACTTCCGTGTTTGTTTCTTGATTTGCTTTCCTTAGATCGTTAATGTCTTGCTTCCATAAGTCCTTCATAAGTCTCATCTCCACCTCTATGTCTATAATTCTACCAAAAAGTATTTTCTCGTACCCAGTGAATCCAGAAAATGCCCTTCGGCACTATCTATCTATCTATCTATCTATCTATCTATCTATCTATATATATATATATATATATATATATATATACATATATATATATATATATATATGTATATATATATATATGTATGTATGTATTCGTACCTAGCGGTGATCTGAAACTTATATTTATATTTTTCTTCTCTACTGCGCCAGTAAAGGTACGTTTACACTAGTCAAAGTATGGGTGGAATTCCGACCCTAGGGATGGATTTCGTCCAACCCTGGAGAATTTGGATTGGAATTCAAGCTTAGGGGCGCCAAACGCAATACCGTTGTAGTCCACACCTCGAGAGAGATTCGAGGGAAACAAACTGAATATATATGTTAAGAAGATTCATAATTACGACATATTTGAAAATATATATATATATATTCAACTTATTCAGTAGTAGGAGATAAATTATCTAATAATATATAATTATTTTGGAATAGAAATGATATATTATGGAATTTATATTATGGCAATAATCAAACAATTCTTTGAATACTACTCTATATAGATATTGGTAATTTTTTTCGCGCGAAAACTCTTCTCACCATTTCATTGATAATTACACTTTTCACCGTGAAGGAGTGGAATACCGAAGTTATCCATCCTCCAATAGAGAAGATACGACCACAAAAGCCGCTATGTGATGTGAGGCATCCCAACTATATTAAGAAATAATTATAATATAATATCCATCTCTCTCTCTCTCTCTCTCTCTCTCTCTCTCTCTCTCTCTCTCTCTCTCTCTCTCTCTCTCTCTCTCTCTCTCTCTCTCTCTCTCTCTCTCTCTCTCTCTCTCTCTCTCTCTCTCTCTCTCTCTCTCTCTCTCTCTCTCTCTCTCTCTCTCTCTCTCTCTCTCTCTCTCTCTCTCTCTCTCTTTCTCTCTCTCTCTCACTGAGTCAGCCCTTCAATTACCATTTTCTGTGATGACATATATCTTCTGCCTAATGCTCGATAATCTGTGTGTGTGTGTGTGTGTGTGTGTGTGTGTGTGTGTGTGTGTGTGTGTGTGTGTGTGTGTGTGTGTGTGTGTGTGTGTGTGTGTGTGTGTGTGTGTGTGTGCGTGTGTGCGTGCGTGCGTGCGTGCGTGTGTGTGTGCGCGTGCGCGTATGCGTGTGTGTGTGTGTGTGTGTGTGTGTGTGTGTGTGTGTGTGTGTGTGTGTGTGTGTGTGTGTGTGTGTGTGTGTGTGTGTGTGTGTGTGTGTGTGTGTGTGTGTGTGTGTGTGTGTGTGTGTGTGTGTGTGTGTTAAGCTGTGGTCGAGGGTGAGGCTAGATACAAACATAAGGGTCTGTGTCTTCTTTATTGTCGACTATTTGTTTGTGGTGGAACCTAAAGATTATTTGCGAACTAGAGGGACGGGTTACCTTGTTTGCAGAAGTGAACGTGCTGTGTTCGTGGTGTGTGTCCAGCATTCGTCCTCTCCGGAGTTATGATGATACACCTCCGACCTGGGCGACTCATGCTACCCAGCTTGGGTCGCTGGGCGTCTCGGCCAAATGTCCCCTAGTGTAGCAACCACGTAACCCAGCTTGCGTAGCGGGGGTTGGGGAGCTGCATTGCTGGTCACTCTTGTCGATACGCACGGGGGACAAAGGAACAAGGTGACAAGGCGTAACTCAACTCATCGCATATGTGTGTGCGTGCTTGTGTGTGTGTATGTGTGTGCATACTCATGTGTGTATATGATATGCACTGGGAGACCGCCTTTGAGAAAGGAGGTCGGCCAAAAGCCAACTGGTGAACAAACGACAGATCGAAAAGAAGCAGAAAGAGACTAGAGAACAGAACAAAAGAGTTAGCCTGAGTTACTCCTCGTTCCTAGATAAATAGGATTGAGTTCAATGCACCTATTTATGCAGCTGTTCTTAGTTTCCCATGCTTCCAGGAATAGTCTTTTCTTTTTGTTCTTTTCTTTGTGTAGAGTTGTCACTCCATCCAATTCAACCCTGTGTTGGTGTTCTGTAGTGTGTTTGTACAGGGCCGATTTCGGATCTTCTCGCCTAACTGCACGTTGATGTTCTTGTACTCTAGTGGCTAATTTCTTTTGTGTTTCTCCTATGTATTCCGTGTCACAGTCCGTGCAGCCTACGCGGTAAACTACACCGGCCAGTTGTGTAGGTTCTTCGGTGTCTTTGACTTTGTTGAGATTTCGGTGCAAGGTGTTGCGGGATTTGTGTGCCATTTGTATTCCTTTGTCTCGTAAGACTCTTGCAGTAACCTCAGATGCTCCTTTGATGTAGGAGATAGTGACTCTGGGTGTGATGTGTGGTCTCTGTTCTGGGGTGTCAGTGGGTCGTGCTATTATCCATTTCCGTATAATACTATACAGAAATTGACAAAATACGAATATTCTTAACATGTATCTTCAGTTTGTTTCCCTCGAATCTCTTCCGAGCTGTGGACTACAACGGTATTACGATGGGCGTCCCTCGGCTTGGATTCCAACCTAAATCTTCCAGCGTTGGACGAAATCCATCCCTAGGCTCGGAATCCAACCCATCCGTTAACTAGTGTAACCGTGCATTTATTGGTGAATGAATGAATGCAAAAGTTGGACTACAAGCTTTTCGTCGATTAGTGTAACCGTACCTTAAAATTGCAGGCTTGTGCTGGAACTTTACCACCAGACGCCAGGTAGTTGTTATCATCAGTCAGTCATCGGCCTTTTGATCAGAATCCTCCAGCCGTCACGATCTTCATATAATCTCTCTCGATTTTTTTTTCAGTATAGATTTGTTCTTTATAATTTCATCTTTACACAATCTAACCCTCTCTTTCTAGGTCTTCCTGCCGATTTCTTTCCTTTTGGTTGCCACTCCATATATTTCTTAGGATATCTATTCTCTTGACGAGATGAACACCATATGAGGACGGAGCCTTTATTTGTACGACGTTTTGCTTATTACAGCTTTTTCAAGTACAAGTTGAGATACAAATGCTTGAGATTAAATAAGGGGAAAGGAGGGAACGGGGAGAGAAAAAGGGGGGGGGGGGGAAAGGAAGAGGAAGAGGAGGAGGAGGAGGGTGGGGGGATTGGACACTGGGAAAGGATGAGAATGCTGGCCCAAACGACCGTGGGCGAAATGTCCACAAAGGGTGGTTTAAATATTTAATATTTTCCTGGCCATGGGTATTAGGGGAATAATGTGAGGAGATATGTTAAACATGCCCCTGTTTTGTTCCATAGTGTTCGTTCCTTGAATGAAAACAGAGGCATGTTTAACATATCTCCTCACATTATTCCCCTAATACCCATGGCCAGGAAAATATTAAATATTTAAACCACCCTTTGTGGACATTGCGCCCATGGTCGTTTGGGCCAGCATTCTCATCCTTTCCAATCCCCCCACCCTCCTCCTCCTCCTCCTCTTCCTCTCATATCGGCCCATCTCCCTTCTGGAGTACTTTGGAAAGGTGTTCGAGCACGTCTTAAGCCGCCGCCTGACCGTGTACCTAGAGACGGAGAATGTGCTGAGGGACTGCCAGTTTGGTTTTCGGCCGGGGCGCGGTGCAGAAGACGTAATATCCATAATCACTCAATGGGTTCAAAGACCGCCAGACGGTCGCCCTGGTAAGGCCATTTTGGTTTGTAAGGATGTGGAGAAGGCATTCGATACTGTCTGGCACGAAGGTCTTAAGTACAAATTGTACCACAACTTCGACTTTGCCCTGCCGTTCACAAGGTTGCTCTGCAACTACCTGGACGACAGGTCAATTAGAATAAAGTGGCGGGGCTGTCTGTCCCAACCTTTTGTGCCGAAGGCTGGAGTGCCGCAAGGGTCAGTCCTTGCCCCCACTCTGTACAATCTATATACGAATGACCTGCCAGAGCCGGCTTATCCTCGCAACCAGGCTCTAACTCTTTCGTATGCGGACGACACTAACCACATAAGCAGACACAAAACGCTGCAGGGAGCGTTACACGTAATGCAAAACATCCTAGACGGGGCACACGCGTGGGAGCAACAGTGGCGCATTAAGACCAACGCGTCGAAATGCAATGCTGTACACTTCCGCTGCAAACGAACCAACAGAACAATCACAAACACTCCTCTTAAAATAAACAACACAAACATCCCAGCGAAGGACCATACCCGTGTGCTGGGTAGCACACTTGATAATGGCCTTACCTGGACCCCACACTTCCGCAAGCAGGGAGCGAAGGCTAGGGCTGTGCTAGGTAAGCTCAGACGCTTCAAAACTGCAACACTGAGAACCAAACGTCGATTGTACCTAGCCCTCGTCAGACCGATTCTGTGCCAGTCCCCGGGACTAAGCCAGCTGACATGTGCCACTAATAACTACGAGCATCAGAAGGTTCAGAATGCCGCTGTCCAGTTCATCACGGGCTCGCGATGGAGCGACTTCAGAACCACTGAGTCTCTACACCAAATTTCCAACATCCGTCCACTCAACCAACACAAACACAAACTTCACTCAAGACACCTAGAAAAACTGCACGCCAAACACAAACATCTGATACAACATATTACACCTAGACCACACCGTACAGACTATCTGTCAGCTGCGCCCGTCCCACGTGCGGTGTACACGATAAAACGTGTATAACCGCACCTACAAGTAACACCCCTTCACCAGCTTGACTGGTGATAACCGCAATAATGTAATAATAATAATAGTAATGGTAATAATAATGATAATAATAATAATATCGATATTCAAACCCGACCTGGGGTAAAACAGGAATTCTCATGCCTTACCTGGGGCTAATCAGGAACGCCCTCTACACGCGGGAAGTGAAATCTACTCACTAACCGTAAATTACACACATACACCTCTCACGAACATAGCCGCATCCCACGCACAAACATATACATTTCCTTTTTCTTCGACTAAAATTCGTTTCCTTTCTCACTTTCTCTTATACTACATCTTCTCATTTCAGTTTACCTCCCACTAAAGATTTTTCCGTTTTTCCCCCTTTCTCTCCTACTACGTCTCCTACCATTTTCCAAACTTTCGTTGGTGATATAATATGCTCTTCCACCCGGCATTGGCGCCACCGTCCAAGTTCCTAGCCCAGTTCTCCTAAAGCCACGACAACAAACTAGCCCCTAATCGCTCGCAATTCGCCCGGTGGCAATAGCCCTCTTTTATACACTACTATCTTTTCATTTTCTAACAGACATTCTTCCCCTCCCACAAAACCCGATCCCGCGCAAGCGAGGTGGTCTTTTCTTGGAATCCAGAATCCAGTACTTGATCCAGAATCCAGTACTTGAAAAAGCTGTAATAAGCGAAACGTCGTACAAATAAAGGCTCCGTCCTCATATGGTGTTTATCTCGTCAATCTTGTCGGCAAACTGCCACTTTTAAGCATCTATTCTCTTCCATTGTTTTTGCATGCCCATGCCATCTCAAGCTGTTTCTTCCTATGATTTCTACAATCGGTTCTACTCCCAGGTATTTTCATATTCTATCGTTTCTGATCCTGTCTCTTCTGGTGACTCCCATAATAATTCTCAATACTTTCATATCTGCAGCTCCTATCTCAGATTCTATTTTCTTTGTCATGTTCCATGTCTCTGAACCGTACATTAGGACAAGTCTTAACATGGTAGTGTTATATATCCCTTTTTACATTTAATCGGTACATTCTAGTCTTTTAAGGGTTGTTACAATTTGTTGACATTCATGTTTTTTTTTATTTGCTTATTTATTCATCTATTTACTTATTTATTTACTTATTTATCTATTAATATATCTATTTATTTATTCATTTATCTATTTATCTATTTATTTATTTATTCATTTATTTATTTATTTATTTATTTATTTATCTATTTATTTACATTCATGGAGTGCTTAGCTTTTCCCTGACGGTAATATTCAGATCATCGCTAGAGACAGGTGAAGTCACGGAGGATTGGAGGAATGCTAGTATCACCCCAATATATAAGAAAGGTAGCTAGGTCAATTCATTAAACTGCAGACTTGTATGACTCATATGTGTGGTAATTAAAGTACAGAAAAGAAATATCAGAAGGGAAATTATACATCACTTAAGAGACACAATGTACTAAATGATGCACATCATGGCTTCTGTAACGGCAGGACTTGTTTAACAAACATGTTAACATACTTGGACGATGTAGTCTACGTGAATGAACACCTGACAAAACGAACCGGAGAGATTGCCAAAACAGCACGCGACATGAGGAAACAAGGGAAGATCATCTCGACATGGACAAGAGACTGCAAGGTGTATATCAAGTGCAAGGATGAAAAAGTACATCAAGTAAGTAATCTTGAACAATTAGTTGAATTTCAATAGTTCACATTCCTTAATCTTCTAACACAAACATAACCATGAACACTACAACTAACACAAAAACTAAAACAAACATATCAAAAAACTGTTCCTCATGCCATACCCTTGTCCCTACCAATCACCTCAAATGTACAGCTACACAGAAAACTATCGTTAGTAGGGGTGTCGAAACATTCGCTAATGAACATAACCTTATGATACCGAAGGGTTGGTATTTCTGGGGTTCGAATTGTTCGAATTCCTTCTGAATGAATATGAATCGAATAATAGTTCCGGAGTTCATATGGATTCACTATGACATGATAATCTTATTTCCGATGGAGACTTCAAAGGGAACGCGAGGTAGCATAGTATCCCTTCATATTGAAGGTTTACCAAATGTGAAGATTTCTCAAAAATTGGGAGTTTCCCTGCCCACGGTAGTGAGGTGGATACAGAGGTATCACCTTACAGGTGCCACAGACAACCGTCCTCGGGCTGGCCGTCCCAGATGCACAACTAAGGAAAAAGACCAGGTTAGCATAGTGTGGTCAGGCTGTTCCTTTGTTGATAAGGATTTACTATACATAAACATGTGTAATCTTGAATATATCTGGAGATCGCAAGTAGTTCAAATTATTTGCTTCCCAGCACAAAGTGGCAACTCTAAATTTGTTGCCAAATCTATAGGAGCTCGATGTTGCCACGTGTAGTAAGAAGTGGTAGGAAAAGCGATATGTTATTTTGTCCTTTCTTTTTTTTAACCAGGCAATTGCAAGTATGACTAATGATGACCCGTTTTGCAAGGCACATGACATCCATGGTAATTTAAGGCTGTCGTGCTCTTTGGAAACAATCCGTGCGAGGCACCGAGAAAGGGGCTTGCATGCTCGCACACCTGCAAAGAAGCCCGAGTTGACGCCAATTAACATGGAGAAACGAATGGAATATGCCTTGCAATATGCAGACAAGCCACTCGCCTTCTGGGATAACGTTATCTTCTGCGACGAGAAAACGTTTTCTTCAGAAGGGACAAACACTGCAAGATATGTGTGGCGTCCAAAAAACACCAGGTACGGTAACTACACAACCCCCTCATCTCCTATTTTCAATTTCCCTTAGCTTTATATTTGGAAGGAAAGTGGTTGCTTCCAAATAAATAAATGCTATACTAATTTTCCTTATGTGTGACTTTGTATCTAATGCAGTGTTATTATTTTACAGATTTGAGTCGGAGAATGTAATCTCGAGCAGGAGGAGCGGCCGAATCACCGCAGGGTTGTTTGGGTGGATGCATGCCAGCGGTGTCGGGGAGTTGACGGATGTCGGTCCTGGCAGATTTACTGGCAGGGAATATGTGGGCATCCTTGAAGAGGTTTTCCTGCCGACAGTTAGGGCTATGGTATTTCCTGATGGAATGCCCTTCTACCTTATTCAGGACAACAGCCCTATCCATACCAGCCGAGTTGTTCAGGATTGGTTTCGCAGACACCCCGACATAACACTGTGCCACATCCACCCAGATCTCCGGGCCTCAACCCAATTGAGAACCTATGGGCGGCCATGACGAAATACATGCGGCAAGACCACACTCGCAACCGCATCGCAGTTGTCGACAATGCCTTGCAAGTATGGGAACACCTGCGAAGTGAGGAAGGCCGTGTCTTAACTTGCGAATTAGTGGCGTCGATGCCTCGACGCTTGAACAGTGTTTTGGCAGCGGGTGGTGGGAATAAAAAATATTAATCCTTAATATATTACCAATATTTTATTTACCTTATTTTGATCTTAGTGAGATATGCTATTAACCTTTAGGTAATATGATATCAATGCGTGTGAATAGCACCTGTCATATCAATCGTCTGGCAATGCCTAATGCGGGGTTCTCACTATTGGCCAAACATCAAAAATATGTAAAAGAAAGGCAATTAATCAATGACAAAGTGTTTTATTATATTACATAATACTTGCGAATTAAAAGCCTCTTAATTTATGATTTGCCTAACATAGCCAAAATATTGTTGGAACATCACGAGTACCAACAGTTTCCCAGCGTGAACAACTTGTCTCAAATAGTTTCGTTGTTTTGTGTCAAAATGATTAGCGTGATTTACTAACGATAGTTTTCTGTGCAGCTGTACATTATGCAAACATTTATATAATTTCATGTGTGCAAATATACCCGTAAATACTGCCAAAAATAACCCCAATATTTTCAATAACTGGTTCTGCCTAGACTGCTCAAAAACATTTCCCTATCATGCCATCTCAAACACAGAAATTAATATTTTGTTTTCCGCGCCAAATCTCGCATCAAAAAACCCAGATGTATATACCGCCATTAAGAAGTATAAAGAAATAGACAAAATATCAGAAAAGGAATTTTCGATATTTAATCACAATAATACCCAAATTGACCCCGAATTAAATTTTTACTCAAAACTAACAAAAGACAGCGATTACTATAGCGATACACAATTTGACACGGTATTTCGTGATATTGATGGTTTCACACTAATTCACATCAATGCAAGGAGCCTAAACGCCAATTATCAGAAAATTGACTGTTATCTCAAGTTACTCAATAAAAGCTTTGACGTTATAGTGATAAGCGAAACATGGATTGACCCAGGATGTCTAGTAAACTTCTTACAAGACTATACTCCTTACAGTGCTAATAGACAGATCCAAAAAGGCGGCGGAGTCTCTATCTTCATAAAAAAATCAATTTCATGCAAACTAATAAATCAATCCACTAATTCGTATGAAAACCTATTTGATTGCGTAGCTGTTGAGATTTTCAGTAAAACTAAAAAAAAATACCGTCATAACAAGTATTTACAGAAAGCCAGGCACAAACATCAATGAGTTCACAAATATGCTTGAAGAAATCATAACTCCATTTAGAAATAAAAATCTATATCTCTGTGGTGACTTCAACATAGATTTACTTAAGTATGAGACTCATGAACAAACAAGACACTTTACAGATATGATTTTCTCTTTAGGTATATATCCTTTGATAAATAAACCAACCCGAATAACAAATACAAGTGAAACATTGATAGATAACATTTTCACCAATATTGTAAACTCCGAGATTCATAGTGGTATCTTAATAAGTGATATAAGTGACCATCTACCGGTATTCACTATCAGTCCAAAAGAAATGCACTGCATAACAAAACCCAGAATTGTACTTAAACGTAAAATTGACGAAAAAGATATTGCAAAATTAAATCAATGCTTAAAAGAAGAAAATTGGGATCAGGTTTACGAGTCAGAAAATGCCAATCTATCATATAACGAATTTGTAAGCATTATCATGAGTAATGTAAACAAATGCTGCCCAGAGAGAGAAGTAGAAATAAAACCACGTAACGTAAACTCAAAACCATGGTTTACAAACGGTCTTAAGAACGCGTGTCGAAAGAAAAACCAACTTTACAAGAAATCAATTCAAAGCAAGTCCTTGACAGACGAAAACAAATACAAAGTGTACAAAAACAAACTTACAACAATTTTACGCAACTGTGAAAAAAATACTATGACACACTGCTTGAAGGTTATAAAGGTAATATAAAAAAGACATGGGAAGTAATAAACAACTTAACTAGGCACAAAATTAATAACACCAATGAATTCATAGACATTATTAAAAAAGGAAAAACTAAAAAAGAAGTGGCAAACGAATTTAATGAATTTTTCTCCCATGTAGGACTTAACCTCGCGAAACAAATAAAGACAACACATCAAACTTACGAGACATTTTTGAAACACCGAATAAATAACACTATGTTTTTAAAACCCGTCACGGAAAACGAACTTATGAACACAGTAAAATCAATGCAGAACAAGAAATCACTCGATTGCACAGGAATCAATATGAACCTCATAAAACAAATTATGCCTATCATCAAAGATCATTTTCTGACAATATGCAATAAATCATTTGAACAAGGGATATTTCCAGATGCAATGAAAATAGCAAAAGTAAGGAAGAGGCCAAACGCAGAGTATGGGAGTCCAATATATTTTACGTTTCGCCCAGCAGGGCTTCTTCAGAAATAACATCGATGAAAAACATTTTACTCCTTATATAGCCCGAGCCTTGCGGGGAGAAACAAACATTAAAATGGTGTACTTACAATTTGCGCAAATTGCTTGTTACTTGTAATTAAAATTGCCAATGGTTTGTTAATTGTAAAAAATCCACTATTCTGATTTATATTTTCTATGAGGGATATAAACGCCGATTCTAAACATCTACGTTTCATTGTATCGTTTTCATATTTTATAATCTTGGAATTATTCCAATCAGCATTGTGGCCGGTATCGAATCTATGTTTAACAATGGCATTATTCATATTGTATGTTTTCATATCATATTTATGTTCTAATACTCTCTTATCAATACCACGGAAACTTTCACCAATGTAAACCTTTTCACAACCTAGACATGGCACACAATAAATACCTGCTTGACGAATATTTAACGTAAAATATATTGGACTCCCATACTCTGCGTTTGGCCTCTTCCCTACAGAGCTGTTGCAGTCATTGCTGCCTTTACTCAGCAAAAGTAATACCGATATTCAAATCAGCGGACAAATCAAGTTATAATAACTATAGACCAATTTCACTATTACCACAGTTTTCCAAAATTCTTGAAAAGTTATTCACAATTCGCCTTGACTCATTTCTAAAAAAAAAAAAATGACGTCATTTACCATAGTCAATATGGATTTCAACGAAATCTTTCAACGTCTACAGCAGTAATTGAATTAATTGAAGAGATAACTAACAATATAGAACAAAAGAAAAAGACAGCCGGCATATTTATTGATCTTAAAAAGGCATTTGACACAGTAAATCATGAAATCCTAATTCGAAAGGCCGAATACTATGGGCTAAGAGGTAAAGTTAATGACTGGTTAAAAAGTTATCTAAAAAACAGGAAACAATATGTGGCCATTGAGGAAGAAAGATCACACATTCTACCAGTTACATGCGGAGTACCTCAAGGTTCAGTTCTAGGACCCAAACTATTCTTACTATACATTAATGACATTACAAATGTATCCAACCTTATGAAATTTATACTGTTCGCCGACGATACCACCATTCTATGCTCCGATACAAATTCCGACAAACTGATCAAGACAATTAATGAAGGATTATGTCAACTATCCAACTGGTTTTCAGCCAATAAGCTATCCTTAAACGTATCAAAAACTACCTGCTTTTCTACAAAAATAATGAAAGTACTAAGCCGATCAAAATAAACAACGAAATTATTGAAAAAGCGTCCGTCAGTAAATTCCTAGGCGTGTATTTAGACGATCAACTTAATTGGAAACATCATATAAATCACGTGATAAATAAGATATCCAAAACTTTAGGAATTATGCATAAAATGAGAAATATCCTCAATGAAAATACCCTACGTACCATTTATTGTAGTCTACTACTACCATACTTAAACTATTGTTCAGAAATTTGGGGTAATACTTATCAAACTAATCTTCAACGCATAATTACCTCTCAAAAAAGGGCACTGCGTATAATCTGCAATGTAGGTCGTTTGGAACATACAAATAATTTATTTAAAAAACTAAATCTACTCAAATTCAATGACTTAATAAAGTACAAAACTGCCATTGTTATGCACCAAATCTACAATAAACACATGAATCAAAACATATTGAAATTTTACTCAACTTACGAAACTCGCTATGCGACTAGGCAAACAAACGACTTCTTTAAAACTCAATACAGAACAACCAAAAAAAGCCAATGCTTATCTATTATAGGTGTTAACACATGGAATAAACTGGAAAGTCCTTTACCTAAGACAAAATGTTTATCATCATTCAAACGATACTTAAAAAAGTCTTTAATCTATAAGTATTAGTATATTGAACACTTCAGGTCCATTTCATGGTTGTATTCATGGAGAAACTGTCATGCACTGCCCAAGTCTGCCGCTCTTTTTTTTTTTTTTTCTATTCCAGCAGGTCACGGTGACCCAGATCTGCGCATTAAGCAATTATCGTCCCGTCAACAATCGACCTGACCTCTCACCTCTCACCTGACCCCCACAAGTTGCGATGCTCGCTCGTGCCCCCGATTTCTACGTGAGGTCGGAGTTAGCGGACGTCGTGACGCATGTCATTGTGTGTGTGTATATATGTGTATGCATGTATGTGTGTATATATGTGTGTAGATGTGTATGTACCATACTGACATGTAACAAAAATAAATAAATAAAAATAATTTTTTTCCTTAAGGGAGAGCAACTCCCCATAAGCTTTGCTTCTCGCTCTCCCTTTTCAACTACCAATTTTGTAAAAAAAAAAAAAAAAAAAAAATGTATATATGTATGTCTAATTGTATTTAATATTGTTGAATAAACCTATAATAAAAATTAAAAAAAATAATTGATGCTGTAGATGGACAAGAATGTGCGGCTGTCAATTACTTAGATTGTGAGAAAGCTTTCCGTAAGGTACCGCATAAGAAGCTACTAATTAAGCTGGAGGCAGTTGGTATACGAGGAGTAATTAGGAGATGGATTTCAAGTTTCTTGACCAATAGAAAGCACAGACTGAAGATCAGTTGTAGCATCTTGCGTACTCGTTTATAAATTTTACTTATAATGAGATTTTATAACCATTATGTAAGAAAGAACTCGCCATTTCGCTTGACTGTGAGGTCAGAAGAGGGGCAGTGCTCCACCCCTCTTGGACAAATACTGGCTGCGCGTTCTGCGCCAACGGTTATGATTAGTAAAAAAAAATATCGTTGTGAAAGAAATGAACAACCTGTAGTTCATTAGTTTCATAGAAAATCAATTGTTCAGCAGTGACTATTATATATTCCAAGTAATCCTTGTGTGTTTTCTTAAATGTATGAATATTGTGCTTTGGTTTTCATTAAACTTTATCTGAAATGTTTTTGATCATTTTGATTGCCTGTTCCAAGTAATTTTCAATTTTAGATATTTTCATTGAAATTACAGAAATACTCTTGTGAGTCAATAGGACTAAGGTATTAGGATAATGGTATAAAGATTAAATGAACAGGATCAATTTCAGATTAATTTTATGGGAATTTTTTATATAATAGTCACTGCTAAACAATTGATTTTCTATGAAACTAATTTAATTTTCTTTTGTTTTGTTTAAGGGAAAACTACAAGTTAATCATTTCTTTCACAATGATAATTTTTTTACTAATCATAATCGTTAGATAGATAGATAGATAGATAGACTTTGTTTGGCAATAAATCAATGTACATGAAGTGCCGAGGATAACACAAAAAGCATGAACGCTTATTTCCATTGTGGTCCTCATCAGGTAATTTTTCTACATTAAGTCACACGGACAAACATACATAGGGGGTTGAGGGGACCAGAGACACTCATGAGTAATACCAGTCAGTACACATATGACACATAAACATTGTTATATTTTTGCTAATATTACTGAAATGTTTGTACACATAGGAACATTGAGTCCAAATATTTGAGCACCATCCAAAAGAAACATTGCATTAAGCAAAGGAACAACACAATAATGTTAAACTGTAACAAAACAGTATGAGTGAGTACTATATCGGAGTAGTACCATTAATAGTATACTGCATTTTTCTACATCTGTATCAACATGTATGAGTAAATGTATGAATATTGTGCTTCAGAGTAGGACCATTAATGATATACTACAATATTCTACATCTGTAACAATATGTAGTTATAGCGAATCCTACACTGCAGCTAGGGTCACCTATTAATTAAATCTAACATTTTACCTGAATATCAGGACGGAGTGGGCAATTACTATGAGTAGTACATTATAACCTGAAGCACCAGAGGTAAGGTACAGGGGACCAGTACTTGAATGAGTAAAACAACAAGGAGAATGAGGAAAAAGGTCAGATCATAAATGTTCTCGGAACCTACCTGAGACATATGCCATATTATGACTGGCAAAACAAAGGTGGAAAACAATTTGTAAACATCAATCATTGTTATGCTGAACTAAACTTCTGAAAAAAAGGGGGGAGGGGAGGTCAGAAACAGTTATGAGTGAACGCAGATATGGATGGTATTACTCATGGAATCAGGTATCCCTCACTAAGCGAGTAGTACACAAAATCAAGGCTGTTCTCTGTCCATAGCTGAGACATATAGTAACCTTTGACTTTTTTATTGAAGGTAACCTTGCTATTTGTCTTCTTAATGGACACAGGTAGTGAGTTCCATAGTTGAGCACCTGTGAAGTGAAAACTGTTTTTGGTGAAGGGACCTGCATTAGGTACAATAAGAGACTCTTGACTGTTCCAGGTTCGGTTCTCAGCCGATAATGTAAAATTACAGCTCACATATGAGGGAGCAGAATTATGAATGACATTGTAAACCTGGTTTAGTTTCAGCTGCTGGACACGATATTTTACTGGTGACATTCCTACCTTGCTAAATTCTTCAATACCAATATGACTACGTTGAGGTAGGTTTAGTATGAATCTAATTATCTTATTCTGTGTAACCTGTAGCCGGGACTGTTTTTTTCTGCTCAGACTACTGTACCAAGAGCTACAAGCGCAATTAAAGTGATGTTGTAACAGGGCTGAGACCAGAAGCTTCTTTGTTTCCAGATCAAAATTTCTGGCTTTTCTGTACAAAAATTTGACTATGTGAACACTTGGAAACAATCTTATCTATTATAGCATTCCCTGAGAGGGATTGATCTAAGGGTATTCCAAGATAGGTTACCTCTTGTTTTGACTCCAAGACATTAACCCCACATCTGACCTGTACATCGCTGCGTTTCCTGAGGTTGGGTTTGGATGCGAAGACAATACTTTCCGTTTTACCGAGGTGTAAGGACAGTCTATTATCTATGAGCCAGTCCTGGACCGATGACAGTTCGACACTCAGTTTCTCCTCTACTTCAACTGGGTCCCTACCTGAGACAATTAGAGCGGAGTCGTCTGCAAATAGCAGTAACTTACAGTTCACCGCACCTGGCATGTCGTTAATATAGATCAGGAACAGTAGCGGTCCTAGAATTGAACCTTGTGGTACACCACAAGTTATCTCTCTGTCATCTGAGCGGGCTTCATTTACCTGTACTAGTTGATTGCGACCTGTAAGGTAGGACTTGAACCAGCCAATATTCGCCACTCCTAATGCCTGAAGTTTTTTAATAGAATATCATGGTCCACTGTATCAAATGCCTTTTGAAGATCCAACAAGACTAAACCCGTGTAATTACATCTGTCGCATTCCTGTTTTATCAGATCGTAAAGGTATACTAAGCTGGTGTCTGTTGAGTAATTCGTTCTAAAACCAGATTGCATACCGTAGTTACCTGCTTCAGTTTTTGCGTTTTTCTTGTAAAGAGGTGTTACCCGAGCCCTTTTCATGTCGCTTGGGATAAATCCTGAACCAATAGACAAATTTATTATGTGGGTTATTGGGGGAGTAATAATTGAGGCTCCATCCTTAACAAATCTCGCAGGAATGTCATCTAACCCTGTAGCCTTATTGGCACTTATGCTAGCCAGTAATTTAAACACTTCTTTTTGAGTGGTCTTATGCAGTTTGAAACACTTTGAGGACTTGTCCTTATAATACTCCTGAACGTACAGCTACACAGAAAACTATCGTTAGTAGGGGTGTCGAAACATTCGCTAATGAACATAACCTTATGATACCGAAGGGTTGGTATTTCTGGGGTTCGAATTGTTCGAATTCCTTCTGAATGAATATGAATCGAATAATAGTTCCGGAGTTCATATGGATTCACTATGACATGATAATCTTATTTCCGATGGAGACTTCAAAGGGAACGCGAGGTAGCATAGTATCCCTTCATATTGAAGGTTTACCAAATGTGAAGATTTCTCAAAAATTGGGAGTTTCCCTGCCCACGGTAGTGAGGTGGATACAGAGGTATCACCTTACAGGTGCCACAGACAACCGTCCTCGGGCTGGCCGTCCCAGATGCACAACTAAGGAAAAAGACCAGGTTAGCATAGTGTGGTCAGGCTGTTCCTTTGTTGATAAGGATTTACTATACATAAACATGTGTAATCTTGAATATATCTGGAGATCGCAAGTAGTTCAAATTATTTGCTTCCCAGCACAAAGTGGCAACTCTAAATTTGTTGCCAAATCTATAGGAGCTCGATGTTGCCACGTGTAGTAAGAAGTGGTAGGAAAAGCGATATGTTATTTTGTCCTTTCTTTTTTTTAACCAGGCAATTGCAAGTATGACTAATGATGACCCGTTTTGCAAGGCACATGACATCCATGGTAATTTAAGGCTGTCGTGCTCTTTGGAAACAATCCGTGCGAGGCACCGAGAAAGGGGCTTGCATGCTCGCACACCTGCAAAGAAGCCCGAGTTGACGCCAATTAACATGGAGAAACGAATGGAATATGCCTTGCAATATGCAGACAAGCCACTCGCCTTCTGGGATAACGTTATCTTCTGCGACGAGAAAACGTTTTCTTCAGAAGGGACAAACACTGCAAGATATGTGTGGCGTCCAAAAAACACCAGGTACGGTAACTACACAACCCCCTCATCTCCTATTTTCAATTTCCCTTAGCTTTATATTTGGAAGGAAAGTGGTTGCTTCCAAATAAATAAATGCTATACTAATTTTCCTTATGTGTGACTTTGTATCTAATGCAGTGTTATTATTTTACAGATTTGAGTCGGAGAATGTAATCTCGAGCAGGAGGAGCGGCCGAATCACCGCAGGGTTGTTTGGGTGGATGCATGCCAGCGGTGTCGGGGAGTTGACGGATGTCGGTCCTGGCAGATTTACTGGCAGGGAATATGTGGGCATCCTTGAAGAGGTTTTCCTGCCGACAGTTAGGGCTATGGTATTTCCTGATGGAATGCCCTTCTACCTTATTCAGGACAACAGCCCTATCCATACCAGCCGAGTTGTTCAGGATTGGTTTCGCAGACACCCCGACATAACACTGTGCCACATCCACCCAGATCTCCGGGCCTCAACCCAATTGAGAACCTATGGGCGGCCATGACGAAATACATGCGGCAAGACCACACTCGCAACCGCATCGCAGTTGTCGACAATGCCTTGCAAGTATGGGAACACCTGCGAAGTGAGGAAGGCCGTGTCTTAACTTGCGAATTAGTGGCGTCGATGCCTCGACGCTTGAACAGTGTTTTGGCAGCGGGTGGTGGGAATAAAAAATATTAATCCTTAATATATTACCAATATTTTATTTACCTTATTTTGATCTTAGTGAGATATGCTATTAACCTTTAGGTAATATGATATCAATGCGTGTGAATAGCACCTGTCATATCAATCGTCTGGCAATGCCTAATGCGGGGTTCTCACTATTGGCCAAACATCAAAAATATGTAAAAGAAAGGCAATTAATCAATGACAAAGTGTTTTATTATATTACATAATACTTGCGAATTAAAAGCCTCTTAATTTATGATTTGCCTAACATAGCCAAAATATTGTTGGAACATCACGAGTACCAACAGTTTCCCAGCGTGAACAACTTGTCTCAAATAGTTTCGTTGTTTTGTGTCAAAATGATTAGCGTGATTTACTAACGATAGTTTTCTGTGCAGCTGTACCTCAGCCCAAACTTCCCAGAACCTGTAGGGAGGGATTTAACAAGTTTTGTGGCAATGGTTGTGAAAAAGGTGTTGAAGTGATTGGCTATGGTGTTCCTATCAGAGTTGAGCTCACCGTTTATCAAGAGTCCTATCCTGTTTACTTTGTTACTAGGCTTTGTGTGAACTTCTAGGGTCTTCAGCGTTTGCCAAAGCTTCCTTGGATCGTGTTTGTTCTGGTGTACCATCTTTGTACAATAATCAGCTTTGGCTTTATCCTTCCAATAATTCACCTGATTCCTATAGTACAGAAAGCCATTATAGTCCTCCTGATTTCCACTTTTCCTAAATCTGGCAATAAATCTGTCTCTATCTCTAATTAAACCCAGTATTTCATTAGTCATCCATGGCTCCGTCCTCTGTTTTATTCGTGTCTCTTTGAGAGGCGCTACTCTATCTATAATAGTAAGAAATGTGTACTTAAAATTAGACCAAGCCTTATAAACATCGGTACAATTTAGAACTGGCGACCAGTCTGTCCTACCCAGTTCATCTACAAACTGTTCTCGTGAGTAATGCTTCATGGAACGAAGCTTCACTGTGTTGTGCTTGTTGAAAATCGTCTTCCTAGCTTTCCTAGTACAATATATGAGCTTGTGGTCACTAAGACCATAATCACAAGCACCAGACTGCGTTATCTTGTTACGATCGGAGACCAGGATAAGATCTATGATGGACTTGGATGTGCCTGTTATTCTAGTGGGCTCGTCAATCAGTTGTCAGGCCATGAGATATTAGCAAGTTTCTCATTGCCTTAATAAGGTTATTATTTGCACTTGCCAGATTCGTATTAAAATCACCTAGGATAATAATTTCTAGGTCATGCATATTGACCCGATTGAAACAGGTGGATTCTAATGCGCTATAGAAGGACATCTGTTTTGGTGGTCTGTAACAGACCCCGCATAAGATGGGATGCGATTTGGGTAACAATATTTCTATCCACACAGCTTCGAGCCCATCGTTACTCATAAGGTCTGTACGGGGGTTGAATGCTAAGTCGTTATATATGTAAGTACAAACCCCTCCTCCGGTTCTCTTTCTATCATTACGCACAACACTATAACCCGGAATCGCAATTTCCGAGTCGGAGATGGTACTGTCTAGCCAAGTTTCGGTGACACAGATGACTGCTGCCCTGGTCCGCCGCGCAAGTAGACGGAATTCGTCTATCTTAGGTAGAAGGCTTCTGGCATTTAAGTGCACGAAGTGGAGGCCCCGCTTGTTGAAGCAGCTGAAATCACCCCGGGTGTTGACTGGGGGGAGGCACAGCGATCGGGGTTAACAGGTGAAGGGTCAACCTCACCGTCGGACAAGGGGGCTCCTGGTAGTTCATTGAGTGTACACCCAATGCAAGTGAAGCGGAGAATGTCCTCATTCACCAAGGCAGCATTGTAGGTCTCGAGAGAAATTCCACAGCACTTGATGTGAGTCCATTTCCCACATGATTTGCAGCTGATGGCTCTGCTATTGCGACGGACTCCGTTTAGACAGCTTACACATGGGTGTTGTGGGACTCTGGTTGCAGTTGGTCTAGGACAGGGATGTACATCCCCACAGAGGAGGAGGGCGTAGGACACCAGAAGCTTGGAAGTGTTGGTTTTTCTCTTCGGTGTTATATGAGAACTTCCCCTATGCTTGGCTAATCGAATCCGACGCCATTTTCTGACTTCTGCTGTTGAGGTAGGCGGGGGAAGGAACTGACACAGAGTATGGTGGCTAAGAGAGATCTTAGAGCTTCTGTCTCTCACCCCAATGTTAGAGAGGAGCGGAGGGTAGCCAGGAATTCCCACTGCAACGTATGAAGGATGACCACTTGCAGCTACGTTAATCAATAAGACCGCTCCCAGCATGGCTAAAAGCATACCGGTCATCCCTGGCGCCATGTCGTAAATTTTCACGTGTATACACTATTTACGGCACCGATTACAAGCTCTTGAGCTGGGGACACTTAAACACGTGTACTCACTCGCAATAACACTTCGGTCCCACTCAGGGGTTTAAACAAGTCAATTAAGATTTTTTTTCTGTGCCAGATTTATCCTTTCTGCATTAATCACGAGGCGCATTAAATTCAGGATGGTTAAAAGTTCGGGAATAAAATCGGAAGGATAAGAAAGAGAAGGAAATAAGAACAGAAGGAGAAGGATACGAAGGAGGGAGGAGCAGGGAGGAGGAGGGGGAGGAGGAGACTTGGCGAGGGGAGAGCAGGGAGGAGGAGGAGGTCTAGGCGTACGAGGTGTGTTTGGGGGGAGGGGGAGGGAGGGGTAGATGGTTTGACACAGCCACACTGTGGCACCCTTGTGGAGGAGGAGACTAGGTGAGGGGAGCGCAGGGAGGAGGAGGAGTCAATCCGACCATAGCCTTTTACTCGGTTTGAGAGGTGCGGTTGGGGGGAGGGGGTTAGATGGTTTATTACCCTCTCCGACACTGGCACCTTTGTTCAACTTATACACGCTCGGCTTCGGCCCACTGGCATGTCGGTTCCTCCATACAAATTTCAAATTTGTTTTCCTAATTGTGGCTGCCACTGGCCCATCTAGACACCGCAATTGAGAGCCATGGTTGGATTAACCATTCACGAGTCACTAGAAATCTATCTCCTCCTTTGGCACTCCCCCCCCCCCGCGCGAAAAATCACCAGTTATACGGGAGCCACGCACACGCACGTCCACTCGTCCACTCGTCCACTCGCCCTAGGATAATCTGTTTTTGGTGGTCTGTTTTGGTGGTCTGTAACAGACCCGCATAAGATGGGATGCGATTTGGGTAACAATATTTCTATCCACACAGCTTCGAGCCAGGATTTGTTCAAGGGGGTGGAGCCTCTTCCGACCTCACAGTCAAGCGAAATGGCGATTTCTCTCTTACATAATGGATATAGAAAATCTCATTATAAGTAAAACTGATAAACAAGTAAGCAAGATGCTACAACTGATCTTCAGTCTGAGCTTTCTATTGGTCAAGAAACTTGAAATCCATCTCCTAATTACTCCTCGTATACCAACTGCCTCCAGCTTAATTAGTAGCTTCTTATGCGGTACCTTACGGAAAGTTTTCTCACAATCTAAGTAATTGACAGCCGCACATTCTTGTCCATCTACAGCATCAATTACATCGTCCAAGTATGTTAATATGTTTGTTAAACAAGTCCTGCCGTTACAGAAGCCATGATGTGCATCATTTAGTACATTGTGTCTCTAAGGGATGTACAATTTCCCTTCTGATATTTCTTTTCTGTACTTTAATTACCACACATATGAGTCATACAAGTCTGCAGTTTAATGAATTGACCTTGCTACCTTTCTTATATATTAAGGTGATACTAGCATTCCTCCAATCCTCCGTGACTTCACCTGTCTCTAGCGATGATCTGAATATTACCGTTAGGGAAAAGCTAAGCACTCCATGAATGTAAATAAATAGATAAATAAATAAATGAATGAATGAATAAATAAATAGATAAATAGATAAACTAATTAATTAATTAATTAATTAATATATATATAAATGAATGAATAAATAAATAGATAAATAAATAATAAATAATTGAATAGATAGATAAATAAATGATTAGATAAAAAATGAAATAAAAAACATGAATGTCAACAAATTGTAACAACCCTTAAAAGACTAGAATGTACCGATTAAATGTATAACGGTTATATAACACTATCATATTAAGACTAGTCCTAATGTACGGTTCAGAGACATGGAACATGACAAAGAAAATAGAATCTAAGATAGGAGCCACAGAAACGAAAGTATTGAGAATTATTATGGGAGTCACCAGAAGAGATAGGATCAGAAACGATAGAATATGAAAATACCTGGAAGTAGAACCGATTGTAGAAATCATAGGAAAAAACAAATTGAGATGGTATTGGCATGTAAAAGCAATGGAAGAGAATAGATATCCTAAGAAATATATGGAGGGACAACCAAGAGAAAAGAAATCGGCAGGAAGACCTAGAAAGAGAGGGTTAGATTGTGTAAAGATGAAATTATAAAGAACAAATCTACACTAGAAAAAAGAAATCAAGAGAGATTATATGAAGATCGTGACGGCTGGAGGATTCTGATCAAAAGGCTGATGACTGACTGATGATAAAAACTACCTGGCATCTGGTAATAAAACTCCAACACAAGCTCCCCTACTTTTATGGTCTTCCGAAGGTTCATAAAACAGACATTCCTTTGAGGCCCATTATTTCCAATCGAGGCTACTGTACAAGTAAACTTTCTAAATGGCTCTCAGACCTTTTGTCACCTTTTGTTGGCCAATTTTCTAACTCTCATATTAAAAACTCCTCAGATTTCATTTCCAAAATTAAGGATGTTGATGATGTTCTTTCATTTTTATAAACCAGACTGCAACCGTTCCAGGTCAATTTCCCCCTTCCAGTCAATGAAATTATTGATCTAGTTCGCCTTTGTGTTTCCTCCAATCTCTTTTCTTTCCAGGGCCAATTTCTTAGACAGAAATTCGGTTGCAGCATGGGTTCTAATCTATCTCCTGTTTTGGCCAGCTTGTACATGGAGTACTTTGAGTGCACTCTTTTACCCGCCATCAAACCACCTGAGATGATTTGGTGCCGTTACATTGATGACATTTTCTCAGCGTGGGATGATAGGTGGGGTGCGTTCGAGGTATTTCTGGACAAGTTGAACCTTTTATCCCCTAACATCAAATTCAAGACAGAATGGGAAGAATGTCATCAGATCCCTTTCTTAGACATTTTAATTAGATGAATTGATGGAGAATTGTTTTTTACAGTTTATAGAAAACCCACCCATTCGGGTAGCTATCTCCACTTTTTTAGCAACCATCCCGACAAAGTCAAGAAGAGTGTTGCCTCCGGCCTTTTCTTGAGAGCTTTTAGGATTTGTAGTCCTAGATTCTTGGACCGGGAAATTGACCTCATCAAAAGGCAACTTTTGAATTTGGCATACCCGTCCTGGTTCTTGGATCAAGCCCTCAGCAAGGCTAGAGCAAGCCACCTTAAAAATTCAGTTCCCACCACACAACCCTCTTTTAAAGACGTTTTAAATCCCCTATTGTAACTCCATCAGTTCTTCTTTTAAATTAATTCCCAACAAGCGGCTCACAGTTGCCTACCATTATCCCAAAACCGTTCACAAACAAATTGTTAATGTTCAACAAAGATTTAAGGGAAATGAATCCCCAGGAGTGTATAGCCTTCCTTGTAAAGATTGTGATTTGGTGTACCTTGATCAAACTGGAAGGAATCTTAACAACAAGTTAATGGAGCACCAAAGATCCATTAGGTATGCCCAGGAAAATTCTGCTGTATTCCAACACGTCAGTACCAAAAATCAGTCTTGACTGGGACAAGGCAAAAAAAAAAAATTGTTCAAGTCCGACTGTAGTTTTAGAAGAAAAATTGTTGAATCAGCCTTAATTGAAGAATGTCCGAACTTGAACATCTCCAAAGGTCAATGGTCCCCGGACATAATCTCACGGCTAGCTGTGAGCCGCTTGGTTAAGAATTTTCACCCTCCTGACCTCGCTTCCACCCGCTGTCCCCATGACCTCATACCTCCACCCACACATCCCCTCACCTCTGACTCCGCCCTGCGTGACGGATCGTCCTGTTCTAGCTCTGCGTGTTCCCCTTCTATTTACATCTCAATTGTACTTAAGTCTCTGCAAATTCTTGTAATCTGTACTTTCCTGAAGAGGGCTATAGCTTTTAGCCGAAATATAGAAGTTACACTTTCTTCTAAAGTTTCCTTTTATTCCGAATGTGGGTTCTTCGTGATGATATAAATACATACATATACCAAGGCTTTTTCCCCCTTACAAGGGAGGTAGCCGAAAAGGAAAAGACATAAAATCATTCCCACCCATTCCATCCCTGAATACACTCCACACCCCTCCACCCTCCCTCTTATCTTAGCACCTCCTGGATGAGGGGGCCATCCCTACACCTTGTCCACTGCCCTGGGTCAGAAGCAGTGTCGGTAGACACAGCACATCCACAGCAAGGCCGCTTCATTAAATCGGCGACACCCCCCTCTCCGTCCCCCCATTGCATAAAAGGAGAGGACGGGGAGAAATCCTTTCGGGCTGCGTCAAATTTTGCTCACACATACTACCTCACCCACCATCCCCCCACCCATTCCACCTCATGCAATCACAACATCATCCATATACAACCATTCTCCATTCACCCCTGTCTTCTATCCTCTCCCACCCTTCCTCAACAGACATTCCCCTCTTCCCAAAGCCCCCTTCACCCCATCCATCCACCTCATCCTAGGACCTCCCCTCATGTTCACTCCCTCCACATCTGCCTTCCATACCTCTTTTACTAGTCTTTCTTCACTCATTCTTTCCATGTGTCCAAACCATCCTAATATTCTTTCATCAACCCTATCTCCCAGCTCCTTTTCCACCCCTGTTCTCCTCCTCACCTCCCCATTTCTCACCCCCATCATACTTCTCAGACACCTCATCTCAAACACATTCAAACTCCTTCTCTCTTCCTCTCTTATGTTCCATGTTTCTGCCCCATACAGTGCTGTTGGCACAATCACTCCTTCATACAGTCTCCTCTTAGCATCCATTCCCAAATGTTTATTCCTCTTCAATCCGCCAAGGCATTTACTCGCTTCTCTCAATCTACATTCTACATCCTCCTTCACTCCACCTTTTCCTGCCACATTTGCACCCAAGTATCTAAACCTATCCACTTCCTCTAGTCGCTCTCCCTTAATGCTCACTTCCAGTCTACTGCCACTTTCACCCCTTGTACATCTCATAACCTTACTTTTTACCACATTTATCTTTAGCTTTCTTCTATCACATACTCTCCCAAACTCTGCCACCAACTTCCTCAATCCCTCCTCCGACCCTGCCACAAGCGCAGTGTCGTCCGCAAACAACAGCTGGCTCACCTCCCATTTTTCTCCATTTTCTCCATCCACCTCCATTCCTTTGCCCACTACCCTTGCATTTACCTCTCGCACCACCCCATCCATGTATAAGTTGAACAGCCAGGGCGACATAACGCATCCTTGACGAAGTCCCACCTTTACGTCGAACTACTCACTCTCCATTTCCAATCCTGACACAAGCTCTACTACTCTCATAAAAACTCTTGACAGCTCCCAGAAGCTTTCCTTCTATCCCGTATATCTGCATAACCTCCCACAGTGCCTTTCTGTCTACCCTATCATAAGCCTTTTCCAGATCTATAAAAGCCCAATAAACATCCTTCCCCTTCCCTATAGCTTTCTCACATATCTGTCTTACCACAAAGATCTGATCTACACAACCTCTACCTGTCCTAAATCCACACTGTTCCTCACCAATTACTCCTTCTGTTCCTCTCCTAGTCCTCTCAATCAAGATCCTCCCATAAGCCTTCCCAACTACACTCAACAAGCTGATCCCTCTGAAACTACTACATTCACACTTGTCCCCTTTTCCCTTGTAAAGAGGAACTATACAGGCACTCCTCCAGTCCTCCGGCACTCTACCCTCTCTCCAGCAAACATTAAATAACCTCACCAGCCAGTCCACCATCACTGTACCTCCCTTTTTCAGACATTCTGCATGGCATCCATCCAGACCAGGTGCCTTACCTGCTTTCATCATCTTAACAACTGCCTTCACCTCATCCTTCCTTATTTCTCCTCCATTCTCCTCACTCATCACTCTCATTTTCTTTGCATTTCCCACTGCAGCTATCTTTCCCTCCCTATCCTCCTTCACATTTAGCAACTCCCTTAAATATTCTGCCCATCTTCCCCTTACTGCCTTCTCTTCCATTATCATCTCTCCATCTGCACCTTTTACCTTTTCTTCTCTAATTGATTCGCCTCCTCTTCCTCTCTTAATTTCTTTCCAAAACATCTTTTTATTACTTTCAAAATTTTCTGTCATACTCTTTCCCCATTTCACATCTGCTCTCCTCTTTGCATCCTTTACCTTTTGCTTTACTTCTCTTTTCTTTTCTTTGTACCTGTCATATGACTCCCTCGTCCTATTTTGTAACCAATCTGTGAAAGCTCGCTTCTTCTCTTCTACAACCTTCTTTGTTTCCTCATCCCACCATTCACTACCCTTCCTTCTATTTCCCCCTGTCCTTCTTGCTCCACACACCATCCTTGCACACTTTATGACTCCCTCCTTGAACCATCCCCATTCCTCCTCCACACCCAGCTCTACTCTATCCTTTACTCCCTCCCACTCCTCCTTCTGCTTCTTTCCGTACTCCTTCTCCTTTTCCTTTTCATTCAAAGAGTTCACTCTAAGAACCTCCCCACCTTTTGTCCTTTTCCTCTTTCTCCATCTATCCTCCACTCTCAACTTACCTTCCACCAAAAAATGATCTGATATTCCCCCACCCTCTCCCCTTAGCACATGTACACCCTTAACTCTTCCTATCATAATCCTATTTACCACTAAATAATCCATCAACGTTCTATCTACCAACCTTCCATCCACCACCCTCTCCCATGTGTGCTTATGCTTGACTTTCTTCCGAAACACTGTATTTGCTATCATCAACTCTCTTTCTAGACACATTTCCACCATCAACTCTCCACTACGATTCTTTCCTGGAACTCCACATTTCCTAACCACTCCATCGGTTGGAACATTTCCTACCCTAGCATTAAGGTCTCCCAGTACTATTACATTGACATTTCTTCCTAAATCCTCTATGCACTCATTTAAATCTATCCAGAAGGCCTCCCTTTCTTCTACACTTTTCTCACTGCCAGGCTCATATGCACTTACAAAGACCCGCATCTCCTTTCCCAGTTTCACCTTCATCCACATTACACTGGGGAACAAAATTCAACTTTTTGTCAGTTGCATACATTTTGAGACCTGTTTCTGGGTAAATTGAGGTCACTGATTTAAAATATGGCACCGGTTTTTTTCTATCGGGTCTAGTTTTGTTGCGGTGAGTTACCTCCCATTTGCTACTCTATATAGTTAGACTACCATATACTACTGCTAAAAATCTAAACCAGCACACAGAGAGGAATTACCAAACACGTAGAATTAATTTCTAATTACTTTTATTTACCTTGACAAGCATATTTTGGATCCATCAGTTGCTTTTGTGAACTATGCCAGATTTATTCAGGCACAAACTTGCGTTTAATGGACTGTCTTGAATATCGCCTCTCAGTGCAGTCTCGCTGAATGCTTCAGCAATAGTCTGCCATCATGTGAATGTCCCAGCGACCTTGATACCTGCCTTCCATGACTTTGATATCCTGGTGAAAGCGTTCACCTTGCTCATCACTCACGTCCCCTAAGTTTGCCGGAAACAGTTCAAGATGACTGTTCAAGAAATGCATCTTAATGCTCATGTTGCAACCTAACACATGAAAAATTTCCATCAAAGATTCAACGAGCTCTTTATAGTCCTTTGATTTCCTGTTTCCAAGAAAGTTCCCTACAACAGAAACGAATGCTCCCCATGCATTTTTCTCAACATCAGTCATGGATTGAGTAAAGGCTTGGTCTTTAATCAGCGTCCTAATTTGAGGGCCGTCGAAAATACCTGCTTTGAGTTTTTCTAGCGTTAAACCAGGGAACACTTCACACAGATACTTAAAACAGTCACTGTCATTATCGAGCGCCTTGACAAACTGTTTCATAAGGCCCAGCTTTATGTGAAGGGGCGGGAAAATAATTTTTTCACCCTCCACTTGGGGTTCATAAATGATGTTCTTTTTCCCAACATTGAGGCTTTCCCTAACTGGCCATTCCTTCTGAATCCAGTGTCTGTCTTTGGCTCTGCTGTCCCAGAGGCAGATAAAGCAAGGAAATTTTGTATTTACCCACCTTGCTGTCCTAGCAAAAAATTGACCATTTTTAGATCAACACAGATGATCCATTTGTGTTCTTCATATTTGAGTAGCTCCAAAACCGTTTTGATGTGTTCATATTTTTCTTTCAGGTGTACTGAGTGTCCTATGGGTATTGCGCCAAAGATGTTGCCTATATGTAATAAAACACACTTCAGACTCCGCTTAGAGCTATCTATAAAGAGGCGCCACTCTTTCGGATCATAACCTGGAGCTCCCATCGCGGTGACTAATCCAGGAATATCACAACAGTAGACGAAGTCAAATTTAGAATCAAAGAACTGTAAGAGGTTCTTTTCTCTGTTGCGAAAGAATGTTACCTTTGTGTCTATTTTCAACAAGTTTTCATCTTTTAACCGTGAAGCCAACAATTCTGACGGCTTTTTAGACAGACCCAGATCTCAAACTAAGTCATTGAGTTCTGCTTGGCTAAATGTTTCCGGTTCTGTTGATTTGCCTGCAAAACCTAAGTCATTTCTGTTAGTTGACTCCTCTGTGACCTCAGTGTCACATTCACTGTCAGATTCAACAGAAGCAAGTTGAGTGAAGATAGGCTTTGGAACATCATCTGAATGGGGCACAGGCCTGATTGCTGAATCTAGACTAGGGTATGTGATAAGATGACGAGTTTTACTAGTGAAACCAGCAACACGAGTCACGCAAAAGTAACAGTCTGTGACATGGTCCCGTGGCTCACGCCATATCATCGGAATACCGAATGTTATTTTGTCTTTTCCTTTAGTCCATTGACGCAAGTTTTCTTCGCAGGAATGACATACCTTATGCGGTGCCCATGGTTTGTCTTGATCTCCAAGTTTCACTTTAAAGTAGCAAAAGTAAGCTCTCTTCACAAATTCACTAATGTTCCTTCTTTGCTTTGGAGCTGTCAATGCACCACAAATGTAGCAGAATGAATCCGGGCACGTCACACATTTCCTTCTACTTGCTATAGAGGCCATGTTTCCTTTGATTGAAGTCAACACTGTTTACAGAATGATCACACCTGGAAAAGAAATAAAATAATTGTTTTAATGAAATAAAATAATAATGCACACACAAATCTATATTTGACGCACTGATGTAATTAAGAATAGTATTTGATGAATGTAAACTAATATGCTTATTAGCTCCCTTTGCTATTTTCAGAACATGTCACCTGATATGTAAATTGCCCGCGTACCATCAAAACTAGACCTGATCTGCACAAACGAATGCCATTTTCAGAATCTGTGACCTCAAATCTACCAGAATCAAGTGTCAGAACTCATGCAACCGAAAGTGTGTTCCCCAGTGTTATCCTTGAGGAAACCTCCTTCCACTCCACTATCCGTTCACCTATCTCTTCACTTACTAGTATAGCCACCCCTTCCCTCCCTCGCCCTCTCTTCACTCCTGATAACCTCCCACTTACATTCCCAAAGTTACACTCACCCTTCCCTTTCAACTTAGTTTCACTCAAAGCCAGCACATCCATCTCTCTTTTCACAAACATACTACCTATCTCTTCCCTTTTACTCTCATCTGTACCACATCCACGCACATTAAAAGACCCAAACCTTAGGGTGCTGGTCCGAAAACTCCCAGACCCTCTTATGCCTTTACTTTTTTGTTTAGGAATGTCCCCTGTGGGGCTACAAGGAGAAGGATGCCTAGTCCCAATCCCCGTCCCTTTCTTCTCGCCTCTTACGATCCAAGTGGGAATACTTGGTGGCAGTATTCTTTTCCCCCACCACAGGGAATTCCCCCACCACAGACAAAGAATACTCAGAGAAATGGTACAGGACAGCAACAAGGGGTTGGGGGACAGCATAACGGAGGGACAGTCGTAGTATAAAAGTGTCATAATTTCTCTATGAACAGAGTTTTCCTCTATCATAGACAAAATTATGTGTGGCCCTGGTCCGTAGGGGCGTCCCATATAGACCCTAAAGTATCAACTGCATGCTACTTTGCCACAATAACAAGCAGCCAACACCCCAGACGGATTTTATAGCCTATTCTTTGGTGATACTGTAACGTAATATTAGATATTACGTCATATGTGTAATTATGTTATAGAATTGTGTTCCTTTGTATTACATAACTATGTTCATATTTCTTGTCTATGTATGTATTGTAACAATGTTAAGCAGTAACGCCCGTCCACTATATGTAATCTTGCCTACGTGCGGAGAGGTGCGCACTCTTGTAAAACAAACAGACAAGCGAAATCCTGAATAGTTCGGAGCGCACAGATTTGACAGTTACTAAATAAATAGATTGTTCAAGCAAGTCGAGGGTCCTAAAACTACCCAAGTTGACGTGTTAACTTACCCTCCTCCTCACCCGCACCCTTAACCGGAAGTATCCCGCTTCCGGTCCAATGGTATATAAGCGGTTGAAACCGCTCATTCCTTGTCATTTCTCGCTCTATTGATCTCTTGATAAAAATACAAGTTTGGACTCATGAGACGATTGGTGTGAAGTGATCACCCTTTTTGCCTACATTACGTGTCTGATATACATTGCATTACTTTACTTATATTTGTACTTATTACTTATTCTGATGCATGTTCCTGATCTCTTTGTACTTAGATAGTACCATATTGTATACTTATCTTGTGTTTCTTATTTGAACGATAATTTCCATATTCTTATAATCATGTAACGGTCCCATTGACCCCTACTGCCCATTCTCTTTTGTGTTGATTGCCTGTAAATATTTTCCATTAATAATTTCGTTTACTAGTTTTATCGCTAGTTTAATATTCCTTTCCTGGAATCTTCTTTGTTACCTTTACTTCTAGTCTTACGAATTATCTAGGCCCTGACCAGATAGTTCAGTCCTACAGTGGCTTCTAGAAGTGAGCTGGTTCTTAAGCACTTAGACGTTATACGTAACGTATCTTCACATACCAGCAGCCCGTAACAAAGTGGCGAACCTTGCCAAGGATATTGGATCAGAAATTTAACACATTCTTATAGAGATGGATGATATAGTTCAAGAATTCGTTCAAAATCCCAAGGTAAGTTTCTTAAAGAAACAAACTAAAGACACTTTGATAGAAATAGGCAAGCACTTTGGAGTAGACATTGATACAAGTTTGCGAAAGAAAAAAATACTTCAGGAACTCGTTGAAAATCTGATCGAAGATGAGATCTTATCTCCAGAAGAGATTACAGCTATACAAATTCCTTCAAATAGGTTAGAAATAGAGGCACGACTAACCGAACTTAAGATTAAGGAGATTGAATTAAAGGTCAGGAGAGTAGAAATTGAGGAGGAAGCTAAACTGAAACAAATGCAAATTGAGGCAGAATTTAAAGCTAAAGAGGAGGAAACTAAACTGAAACAAATGCAAATTGAGGCAGAATTTAGAGCTAGAGAAGAGGAAGCTAAAGTGAAACAAATAGAAAGAGAGGACGAAACTAAAATCAAATTGGCAGAATTTAAAGCTAGAGAAGAGGAAGCTAAAGTGAAACAAGTAGAGTTAGAATTAAAGAAGACAGAAGTAGAAGCTAGGATTGTTGATAGACAACCCGTAGTTCAGGAAGGTCATATAGATATTTCCAAGTATGTAAAACTTCTACCCCAATTTTCAGAAGGAGAGCCAGAAATATTCTTTCTTCAGTGGGAAAAATTGGCGCAACAGTTACAAATCCCTAAAGAAAATTGGCCATTAATCATTCAAACACAATTTAAGGGTAAGGCTCAGCAAATTTATACTTCTCTTTCAGAAGCAGAAAGCGAGTATGATAATATGAAAGCTTGTATTTTAAAAGCTTATGAACTAATACCAGAGGCCTATAGACAGAAATTCCGTAATTATAGGAAGACACCTCAGTTAACATACGTAGAATATGCGGCTCAACAAGAGAGGTTATTCAATAGGTGGTGTTTGGCTAGTGAAACGGACACCTTAGATAGACTTAAACAGTTGATTTTGTTGGAGCAGTTTAAGAATACCTTAGAGACAGATCTTAGGATTTTTATAGATGATCATGTTCCCGAAACTTTAACTAAAGCTGCTGTATTGGCTGATGAGTTCACACTAAATCATAAACCTAAGTCAAGACAAATGGAATCCCAAAAGTCAAAGTCATATATTCCAGATTCAACAAAATACTCTGATCCTTGGTCCCCAAAGAAACACTTTGAAAATCAGTCTAGCCCATCACATTTCAGTTACAGGTCTGATTTCAATCAATATCCTCCAAACCAACCTTGGCAAAGAATGGAAAGGTTTAAGACTAATCCCCCTGTAACTTGTTCATATTGTAAACAGGTTGGCCATCACATTTCTAATTGCAGAAAGAGACTGACACCCTCATTCTCCAATAAGACACCAACTCTTGTAAGTAATATAAAATCAGACGATTCAAAATCCTCTATTCAGGATAAACTACCAAAGAAGCCGGTATTGTCAAGTAATGTAGAACCCCCCCCATCAGATCATGATCCTTGTTTCAAACCATTTGTATCTTCAGGAACTATATCTCATAGTAGTAGTTCACAACAATATCCTATTTCCATACTCCGAGACACAGGAGCAAAGCAAAGTCTGATTTTAAATTCTGTCTTGCAGAATCTGGGTGAGTCATATACAGGTTATGATATATTGATAGAAGGAGTTGGAGGAATTATAAAATGTCCATTACATAATGTTTTCTTGCGGTCTGATTTAACAACCGGAATGGTTAAAGTAGCAGTAGTAGACTCTCTTCCCATAGTAGGAATATCCTTATTGTTGGCCAATGACATCGCTGGAAGCAAAGTCATTTCTCCCTTAATAACAAATAACCCTAAGACCTCAGTAGAACCTTCAGATAACTTACAGTTGTTTCCCGCTTGTGCTGTAACCAGATCTCAGTACAAGAAATCTGAAGAGGAGACCTATAATTTAGAATCCCTATTCTCCCAAACTGACCCATCTTCTTCTTCACCAGTTTCTCTATCTAGAGCAGAATTAATCAAAGAACAGAAGTCAGATCCTTCTCTTAAAAATTTGTACGAGATTGTTTCTTCTCCAGAAGAAGTTGAAAATATGTCACGAGGTTTCTATATAGAAAACGGAGTCCTAATGCGAAAATGGAGAGCATCCACCGCAACCGCTGACCAGCCATGGCAAGTAAGGAATCAAATAGTCCTCCCTCTTGGTTTCAGGAATAATGTTCTAAGATTGGCTCATGATACTCCCTTAGCAGGTCACTTAGGGGTAAGAAAGACCTTGTTCAACATAACCCAACATTTCCATTGGCCCACGGTTGTCAAAGATGTTGCCCAATATTGTAAAACATGTCATACATGTCAACTTGTAGGTAAGCCCAACCAGAAAATTGTAGAAGCTCCACTCCATCCCATTCCTGTAATGGAAGAGCCATTTAAAAAAGTTCTTATTGACTGTGTAGGACCTTTACCTCCTTCAAGTAAAGGAAATCAGTACATTCTCACAATCATGTGTATGAGCACTCGTTTTCCAGAAGCAATTCCTTTGAAAAATATTAAAGCTCAAAACATAATCAGAGAAATGTTGAAATATTTCACTATGGTAGGATTTCCTAAGAACATTCAAAGTGATCAAGGAAGTAATTTTCTTTCCAACAAGTTTAGAGAAACTCTTGTAACACTAGGTATAAATCATGTAACTTCCTCCGCCTATCATCCTCAATCACAAGGTGCTCTAGAGCGCTTTCACCAAACGCTCAAGACAATGTTAAGAATCTTTTGTGCCGAGAACACTCGAAATTGGGAAGACGGACTCCCCTTTTTGTTGTTCGCCACCCGAACAACAATTCAAGAAAGCCTTGGATTCAGCCCGTCAGAATTAGTCTTCGGTCATGAAGTCCGTGGCCCCCTAAAGATACTTCATGAACAATGGATGAAAGAAGAACCACCAGTTCCTTCTTTGAAATACGTGTCCCAGGTCACCGAGAAGTTGTTAGAAGCTTGGAAGTTGGCAAGAGAGAACTTGACGAATGCTCAACGAGTAATGAAAGGTCGGTATGATAAAAAATTCTAAACTTAGAACTTTCTCTCCAGGAGATCAAGTGTTACTTTATCTTCCCATACCAGGAGATCCATTGCAGGCTAAATACAAAGGACCCTATGAAGTCTTGTCCAGAGCCAGTGATCTCAACTACATAATCAAAACTCCAGACAGAAGAAAGAGTTCCCGTCTCTGTCACATAAATACCTTAAAACCTTATCATTCCCGAGATCCAATTCCAGCTTGCAGCTCTACCACAATAGAATCGGAAGAGCCTCCTGATAACCTGCCTAATCCTCCTGAGATTCCCTTGGAAAACTCTCAGATACTACAAAATCTTCAGATAAAAGTAGGACACTTATCTGAGAAACAAGGTAAAGACATTCTTTTCCTCTTAAGAAGTTTTCCAAAATTATTTCTAGATTCCCCAAGATTCACTTCTTTGATAGAACACGAAATAATTCTAGACTCGCCAAGGGCTATCAAACAAGCCCCTTATAGAGTCAATCCAAAAAAGAAGGAGTTCATAAAAGCAGAAATAAACACTGCTTCAACAGGGAATAATTGAACCCTCCAGTAGTCCTTGGGCATCTCCTTGCATTCTTGTCCCTAAATCTGACAATTCTTATCGCCTGTGCATTGACTACAGGAAAATCAATGCCCATACTAAGGCCGATGCTTTTCCTATCCCTAGGATAGATGATATCATAGACAGTCTAGGAACTGCCAAGTATGTATCCAAGTTGGATATGTTAAGGGGATACTATCAAATCCCTGTACACCCTCGCTCAAGAGAAGTTACCGCTTTCATTACGGAAGAGGGATTGTTCCAATTCAGAGCAATGCCATTTGGGCTTAAAAATGCCCCTGCCACTTACCAACGAATGATAAGTAATCTTGTTGCAGGATTGCCAGGAGTAAAAACTTATTTAGATGATGTGATAATATTTAGTCAGTCTTGGACAGAACACATTGAACACCTAAATAATTTCTTTTATAGAGCAGACCAAGCAAACCTTACCATCAATTTGTCCAAATGTGATTTCGGACATACACAGGTCCCCTATTTGGGATTTAAAGTTGGAAATTCCCAAGTGTTTCCAATAGACGCCAAGATAAAAGCCATCAATGATGTACCAACACCCACTAATCGTAGAGAGGTACGTCGATTCCTCGGAATGAGTGGCTATTATCGCCGTTTTTGTCCAAATTTTTCAGATGTAGCAGAACCATTGACTGACCTGTTGAGAAAAGACCACGACTTCGTGTGGACACCTACCTGTGAGACGGCCTTCAAAAACCTGAAGTCCCTTCTCACTAACGCACCAGTTCTAAGGGCACCCGATTTCCAACGACCCTTTCTTCTGCAAGTCGACGCCAGCGACACCGGTATCGGTGCCGCCCTCTTGCAAGAACACAATGAAGTTCTTCACGCTATCGCCTACTACAGCAAGAAGCTGTCCCCTGCGCAGAAGAACTACTCAACAATTGAGAAGGAGACGCTCGCTTTGGTCCAGGCCCTTATCCACTTCGAAGTCTACCTGGGTTCCTCAACTACCATTCAAGTATATTCGGATTACAACCCCTTAATTACACGTTGGAGTTTATTTCTCCAACCCTTTAATCTAACAATTCATCATATAAAAGGCGTCTTTAATGTTTTAGCCGACGTCCTTTCTAGAACATAGCTTTTCAACAGAAAGTGAAAAGCTTTTCCAAACGGTGGAGGTGTAACGTAATATTAGATATTACGTCATATGTGTAATTATGTTATAGAATTGTGTTCCTTTGTATTACATAACTATGTTCATATTTCTTGTCTATGTATGTATTGTAACAATGTTAAGCAGTAACGCCCGTCCACTATATGTAATCTTGCCTACGTGCGGAGAGGTGCGCACTCTTGTAGAACAAACAGACAAGCGAAATCCTGAATAGTTCGGAGCGCACAGATTTGACAGTTACTAAATAAATAGATTGTTCAAGCAAGTCGAGGGTCCTAAAACTACCCATGTTGACGTGTTAACTTACCCTCCTCCTCACCCGCACCCTTAACCGGAAGTATCCCGCTTCCGGTCCAATGGTATATAAGCGGTTGAAACCGCTCATTCCTTGTCATTTCTCGCTCTATTGATCTCTTGATAAAAATACAAGTTTGGACTCATGAGACGATTGGTGTGAAGTGATCACCCTTTTTGCCTACATTACGTGTCTGATATACATTGCATTACTTTACTTATATTTGTACTTATTACTTATTCTGATGCATGTTCCTGATCTCTTTGTACTTAGATAGTACCATATTGTATACTTATCTTGTGTTTCTTATTTGAACGATAATTTCCATATTCTTATAATCATGTAACGGTCCCATTGACCCCTACTGCCCATTCTCTTTTGTGTTGATTGCCTGTAAATATTTTCCATTAATAATTTCGTTTACTAGTTTTATCGCTAGTTTAATATTCCTTTCCTGGAATCTTCTTTGTTACCTTTACTTCTAGTCTTACGAATTATCTAGGCCCTGACCAGATAGTTCAGTCCTACAGTGGCTTCTAGAAGTGAGCTGGTTCTTAAGCACTTAGACGTTATACGTAACGTATCTTCACATACCAGCAGCCCGTAACAATACATACAGAAAGGTGGGTTTCTACACTAATAATCATCATGACCCTCATATTTGCAATTTCTACAAATAATTCCATAATAACAGTCTTGTGCTTTGTGTCCTCAAGTATCACAATTAAAATATATAATTCCAGTATCCCTGGATGGACTTCTAACTTTCTGTCTATGTCCTAATTCGGGTTGCTTAAACTCTCCTCTAGAGTTCCTCTGTTGTCCCATTGTCATCACATATGGATTTATTATTCTAGTCTCACTGTACCCATGCATGAGATAACTTACTTCCCCTAAATTCATAGTTAACTCGATATCTTTATACAGCTTTTCTGCCGTTAAATAATCAGAATTTTTGGTTAACAATCCAAATGTGATCAATTTTATTACCTGATAAACTTTCATTTTGTCACTAGCTCTTTCTATCCAATCTGAATCTTGATAAACCTAGCTCTACCCTTCTCAGGATCTATATTTTCCCTTAAAATTTCTATTTTCCTTTTTTCATCTGTTATATTTTTGCTC
>NC_134801.1:3132953-3145453 GCF_046742065.1 Oratosquilla oratoria
CGAGGGTGTAACACGGCTGAAGGGATCTACCCTTTGTCTCTAATTCCTTTTTTGCTTTATATATTTATTTTCGCTTCCACTAGACGAGTCTGATCAGCCTAAGGATCTAAAATTTGAGCCTATCTTCAAACGCTCAGCTCGACATAGATTAATTCTTGTTATCGCTAGAGGAATTTATTAACCCGAGGAAAGTTCCTCTCGCCATAAGGAGATGCATCCACATCCGATGAATTTTAGTACCACGGTCCGGATCATAGAAAGTGAAAATGAAAACCTGAAAGTCAGCACCCGCCACACCTGTCTGACCGGGTACCAGGGCTTGTGCACGAGTACACATCTCAGTCGAGACGGGCTATACTTTTTTGCTAACGAGGGAACCGGGTACCATGAAAGTGAAGAGAAAAACCTCTGACGACAGGCTAGAAGTTAAAGCGCTACCCAGCACGGAAGGCATTCAAGTCCACAATCTACCTTAAAGTGCAGGAGTTCTACTTCTTCTTCTTCTTTTTTTTTATCTTGTGCATCTATTTACACATTCGCCTATTTGTTTATCTATCTTAGTGGTATTTAATGTTTTTGGCCACAATGCCCCAGAGTTCAACTCCAAGTCAACCTGATATCCCTTCTTCAATAGTATCCTACTTTTTCCGAGATCAGACTTTTGATTTACTGTAAAAAGATAAAACAGGGTGGTTATGAACAAACAGCTGAATTCTAGCGACTTTTTGTTCTGATTTCCAGTAAACAAATTAATAAAATACAATTCTTACAAAAAAAATATTAATTCAATATTTCCCAGGATGTTTTTTTGGATACCCCCAAGAACCGGGTTCAATACCCTCTGGGGGTATTGAGGCACTACTTCAAGAACACCTGATCTATCTGATTATTCGTTATTTACTGATCGACCCAACCTGTGTGGCGGTACCGAGATAATGGGTGAGTGTTCTTTTGTTTTATGGGGTTAGATACTTGAATCGGTAACACAACCCTTACAAGGAGAAGAACGCTTTTGGTACATAACAACATAAGAACATAAGAATGAAGGAGACTGCAAGAGACCATAATGCCTACACTAGGCAGCTCCATATCCATCACCACCTGTCATCCCCATCCATAAAGTTGTCTAACGGTTTCTTAAAACAACCGATAGTTTCAGCGCTCACTACATAGTTACTAATTCTATTCCATTCGTTGACCACCCTATTAGTAAACCAATTCTTGCCTATTTCCTTCCTGCCCTGTTGTTTAATATGATGACCTTATTTGCATCACCCTTGTTAAAGCCTTTGATCCACTTGAACAACTCTATTAGATTACCCCTCACTCTGCGTCTTTCCAGAAAGTGTAAGTTAAGGTGCCTAAGCCTTTCTTCGTAAGGCAAATTTCTGAGTCCGTGTATCATTTTGGTCATTCTTCTCTGTACTGATTCTAGTGAACTGATGTCCATTCTATAGGACGGAGACCAAAAATGTAGTCAAGGATGGGTCTAACTATCGCTAGAGTTTGATAACTACCTCTTCACTTCTATTCGTTACCGTCCTAGCAATGAAACCTAATGCTCTGTTAGCTTTATTCCTGGCTCTAATGCACTGTTTCCTGGTTTTAACCCATTCAACTCCGATGACAAGATGTCTTGTCATTTGGTCAAATAAAACAAAAAATCATAAAACACCAAAATGTTTGATCAAACACCAGAAAAATATGACGTCAGTCCTCGCTTCGCTGCGAGCGAAGCGAGGATTGACGTCATATTTTTCTGGTGTTTGATCAAACATTTTGGTGTTTTATGATTTTTTGTTTTATTTGACCAAATGACAAGACATCTTGTCATCGGAGTTGAATGGGTTAAGATCCGGATTCACTAGAACTTCCAAGTCTCTCTCGCACTCAGTTTTTTCTAAAAGTGTGTTATCTAAGCTGTATATATTTTCGGGGTTGTGTAGCCCTACGTTTAACACGCTACACTTAGAGATATTGAAGTTCATTTGCCATTTCACCGACCATGTGAACAATTTGTTAAGATCATCCTGCCGAATCTCTGCGTCGTCTCCTGACCTAATTAGGCGTCCAATTTTAGTGTCGTCCTCGAACTTACTAACATCACTATTTATCCCATCATCTTAGTCGATTATGTACATAATGAACGACAAGGGACCCAAAACCGAGCCCTGGGAAACCCCACTAGTAACATTGCCCCACATGGATTTTACTCCATTGATGGTGACCCGCTGTTTTCTGTTACTGATCCAAGCTCTAATCCATTCTAACACTTTTCCCCCTATGCCATGGGTTTTGGTTTTATTTAGTAGTCTCTGGTGTGGTACCTTGTCGAACGCTTTGCTAAAGTCAAGGTAAATAACATCGTAATTATCATTGTTATCTGAGCGCCTTATATACTTTAGTGTAAAAGGATAGAAGATTAGTCACACATGGCTTACACTTGGAGAAACCATACTGTGTGTAACGAATTAAATTAAGTCTCTAGATGTGTTCTGTGAGTCTATTTACTATTATTGATTCAAGCATTTTACCTATAACCGATGTCAAACTGATTGGCCTGTAGTTGCATATAGACGATTTATCTCCCTCCTTAGAAATAGGAATAAAGCTTGCCTGCCCCCAAGCAGTTGGCACAAAACCAGTGTCTACCTAATTATTAGATATTTCAGTTAACTGGTCGTAGATTTCAAATTTACACTCCTTAAGCACTCTTGGAAAATTTTCGTCTAGACCCGGGGGTTTTGTAGCTTTAAGTCTTTCAGTGTGCTTTACTACTTCTACTTTAGTAATGCTGATATTAGATAGTCTACTTTTCATCCCTGCTGAAAATCGGATCGCAGTCATGCACCTTATCTAACCTCTCATTAGTAAACACCGAGAGAATTTTTTTTTAAACTCCTCACTCATTTTTTCCTAGGGTTCTATCATGACATTTTCATCGTTTTTAATTGGGCCTACTTTTTTTTTTCTATAGAGATGAAAGAAACCTTTAGGGTTGGATCTAGCTTGACTGGCAACCTTAATTTCATAATTACGTTCCGCTGTACATGTACTTCTTTTAACCAGCTTTGCCATTTCGTTATATATTGATCTAAGGTGTGTTCCCCCGTTTTTTTTTTTTTTTTTTTTTTTGTTTTTTTTTTGTTTTTTCTTACGTAAGGTCCTTTTTTCATTCCAAGCTCATGTTTCAGTTTGTCCGTCATCCATTTGGGAGTACAGTATTACTATTCTTCCGTATTGACTTCAGGGGGATGAATGTATTTTGTGCATTAATAATTAAACCAGTTAGATTGCTATACATTTCATCCAAATCGCTGACCTGGCCGTTTACCCCCTCCCCCGCCCCTAAGTGGCCTGACCCAAGGTATGCCTATTACCCTACGTGGCCCGACCCCTGGTCATGACCTGACCCCTGGTCATGCCCCCACCCCTAATCGCGCCTGTGGTGTCCGAACCGTCCGTATGACATTTCATATTCAATTTCAAGTAGGTTTTTATACTATCAAAGTCAGCTCTCCTGCAGTCTAGTACTTGGACGTTATTCGTACTTTTAAATTCTTCCCAAATAATATCAAATCTTATTTCTTGATGATCGCTAGAGCCTAGACTATCTCCCACTTTTACATTACTCATCAGCTGCTCATTATTAGTTTAAGAGTATTTTCTCCCCTCGTAGGATCGGTAATAATTTGTTTTAGTAAATTATCCTGCACCGCATCTAATATTTTTTTCGCATCCTGATCTCCTACTAAAATTTCCCAGTCAATGTTTCTATAATTAAAATCTCCCATGATCACAACGTTTTTGTACTGGGACGCTCTGCGAATTTCATGAATCAGGGGATCAGTCTGCTCAATGCTGAGGTTAGGAGGTCTATACAGGACACCAATAATAACTTTCTTTTTCTTGTCTATAATCTCCACCCAAATAGATTCCGTACTGTCCTCTTCCTTAATCGAATTGTTGATAATACAGTTTATTGTATTTTTAACGAAAAGTGCTACTCCTCCCCCACTCCTGCTAACCCTGTCCTTGTGAAAAACTTATATCCTTCTATTTCGTTTGTCTCTTTATTATTTACTTATCTAATGATTTCATATACATATATATATATATATATATATATATATATATATATATATATATATTGTATATCAGCCTTAAACCTCACTTTTAATGTGTTATCATAATGGCAATTTATTATGAAATAGTCAAGTGAGGCAGTATGGAAGGGGCTGAAGTTGTTATACTAGCTTACTGTGGAATGGACATATTCTAATCAAGGTTAGCGGCAGTCGAAATAGAAATAAAAGTATCACCCAGTACGAGAGGAGTTGAAATATAGCCTATAGATTTTCATTAGATCGATCCAAGTTCTTTGCGATACCACGAGCAGCACCAAAATATGGTGGCGCTAAAGTGGGACTGTCTCTGCTCCTAATACACAGGAGTAAAACTACCTTCTATTTTATATTACCTCGAACTAGCAGTATTGCCTCATATTAGCATTACTAGCTCTAATTAGCAGTACTATATCGCACTAGCAGTACTAATTCACACTATTGTACTGGCAGTGCTATTTCCTATAAGCAGTAGTAATTTGTGCTGGATGTGCTGGTTCGTGCTCGTAAAATTAGCTTTCACTAGTAGTGGCTTGCATAATCAACGTGTGCTCACAAAGCATTACAAGCATACATAATCAGTATTAGTTTTTAATAGCAGCACTAGCTCACTAAGCAATGCTAGGATGTTTTATCAGTACCAGTTTGTACATAATCGCACAAGTGTGTGGTATCAGTACTATCTCGTACTAGTAGTGCTAATTTCTCTTATCAGTTCTAGCTTCTACCAATAATACTAGTTCACCCTATCAATGGTAGTTTGCACTACCAGTACTAAGTTGTTCTAGCAGTACTAGGTGCCAAAAGCGGTATTAGTTTGTAGAAAAGTATAATCTAACAAGTAGTAGTTCATACCAGCTTTATTAAGATGTATGACCAGGCCTAGTTCATACTAGTACTACTAGTCTATAATACAAAATAGTAATAATTAGTGTTGGTCCGCACTAGGAGTATTAGTTCAAAAATATGTACTAGCTTGTACTAGATCATGTCAGTAGTTCTTATAGATTGTGAATGAACAATATGGTGCCAAGTTACAATACGTGGTGGGAATCTCGGGAGCAGTGTTTCATCAAAGTAAAGTGTGAATATTGTTGGCAGTCCCTTGTACTACTATGCACAAGTTGGATCCATGGTGGCACTCTTGGAGACAGCTCATGTTGGTATTATTGTGAAGGACAGTACTGACTCACGGCGTGCTCGGAAATTATCGATTATAGTGGTGTCACTGTTAGGACTTCATGACAAGTGGAAGCGAGAGACATATGTACCAAACTGTGTAAAAGAATTACAGCAACTCAGTACGACTTATTAAGATCCCTACCGTACCAGGTAATATTTTTTTCTTTTATTCCGACTGTTACCAAGATACTTTATTCATCTCCATCGATAGCTTATCTTGATCAACACCTTCTGTGCCTGATGCCACATTTCATATTATTCTGGCTGCTACTCGGTTCATCAAAACGCTATATACGGGTGAGTTGCCAATGAGTGAGTGTTGCAGTCTTGAGATTCCTTACCTTACTACGCTTCAGCTTGATCAACGGACTCGTTAACGTTTGACTTTTAATCTGAAAATATTGTAATTTTCTATATCTATATACCAAAAAGCCTCTTCCTCATTTTAAATCAGAGCACAAAAGAAAAAATCTAATAGGATAGTAATTTCATCTATCTTACCATTTATTATTCCTGTTTATATCTATCTGTATACCAAAAGGTCTTTTCCTCCTTATAAGGACGGTAACCACCCAAGATATACATTCATCACCCAAACCATCTCCCAATATATCCCATACCCATCCATCACCCATGTATTTCCCATTTACTTCTTGAAGAAGAGCCATCCCCTGTCCCTGCCCACTGCCCGGATCAAAAGCAATGCAGCAAGAAACACAACATCCACAGTAGGCCCCAGCAGCCTAAGTTGATTTACCCCAACCATTTCATTTACATAGGGACCTTCCTTCCTCGTCCCTTTATGCGTAAATAGAGAATACGAGGAGCAATCCCCTCGGGGTGCTGCGTCAATTTATAGTCAATTCAAAGCTGGTCTCCTCTCACACCTATCTCTTGCATTCTTCCTTCCTTGCTTAACAAACATTTCTCTTTTACTCAAGGCCCATTCTCGTTCTTCTCCTTAAGTTTCAAACCATCCACCTTTGCCTCCCACACTCTTCTTGCTAGTCCTTCTTCATTCATTCTTTCCATGTGCCCAAAACCTTCCCAGTATTCTTTCATCAGCCTTATCTACAAGCTCCCTTTGCACCCCAGCTCTCCTCCTCTTCTCCTCATTTCTCCTCATTTCTCACCCTATCCATACTCGTAATTCCCACCAACCTTATCAAAAAATTCTTTCTCGAACACATTACAATTTCTCATTTCTGCCTCCTTTACATCCCATGTCTCTGCCTCATACAATGTCGCAGGCGCAATCGCGCAGCTACCTATTTTTTTTTTTTTTTTACACGTTTCATTCCCTCAAAACATTTACTTGCGTCCCTTACACTACAATTTACCTCTACCCCTACTCCTGTATTCCCTGCTACGAGAATATTATAATTATTTTCTAGGTCTTTGAACGACAACAAAACTACAGGGAAGATGAAATCCAGTGAAATAATGCCCAGACACTACAAACTCTTCATATTTTACGTTCTTCCGTGAAGGTTTGTGGTTTAAAATGATGAGCATATTGGCAATGGGTAATTTGATATAGTCTGCTCACCAGTGTTTTATTGTAGCTTAAACCTCTGTTGCTTATTTCATTGAAAATGGTCCAAGTGCTGTTTTGGGAGATGAGTATTTATCATAGTTTAGCTTGGCATAAGCTAACGGAAAACATTTGAGTGTTCTCATTCCCACTTTTTTTCTTAACACATTGCAGGTGTGCTTGGTGATGCTTGTTTACATGAGTTTGAGCTTTCAGCGAAATTGCGGCTGTTACTCGCTGGCATTTCTGTTCTCCATATTTTCCTTACTCACGGCTTCTGATAAGGCTCAGTATGTAAAAATCATCATATGAAAATGTATATGATATATACTATGTTAGTTACATATTCACAAAACATAATAAACCAAATCCTTTATTTGTAAACCATCTCGAACAATATATTGGTCGAGATGGTTTACCAACTAAAGATTTACTTTTTTTATATTTCGTTGGTATATATATTAGCGAGTAAGAATTTCAAGATTTATACATAGAACTAAGGACCGAAAAAAGATAGAGAAATAGATAGGTAAAATATAAATTATTAACTATTATGTATTGGTAACGATGATAACAATGATTGATAACAATGTAAGGCAAATAACATTTAATTTTTTCAGGTCAACAAAATGAAGCTTGTTTTTGTCTCAAAAACTAAAGTAGATGAGCTTAATTTTGTCATGCAAAATTCAAATGTTTTCATTATTTGTCTATCAAAAGATAACCCTTGATGGGGAAAACGGAGTTGCTCACAGAATTCATGGGGCAAGTTGATCGAACCTAATAAGAGTTGCGTGAAATGGGAAGGATGGTTGCATGGCAACTCTGAGAGACCATGGGGACTGGCGCCAGCGTTTGAGAAAAGCAACGCGCTCACTGGTGTATGCTTCAATTTGTAAATGATGATGTAATCGATAAAAAGCAAGATCAATCAAGTTAGTCAAGGCAAATAATGTGAAAGGCATAAGAAAAAATTAATATTGAAATAGACTACGAAAATTTTGTTTCGCGATAATTTGCAAAACATCCTATACAGTGAAATCGTGTATTGTTTGCACTCATAATAGGTTTCTTTCCGATTATTTTTCCGAATGCGCACACAGCATTCACCTGTTCCTATTCTCGGAGCTTATCAAATCATGATTCAAAGCATTCAATTTGTCTACTAAATCCACAAGAGAGAGAGAGAGAGAGAAGTGATACGCTCATATTGTGACTATGATTTGCATCACGTTTATCAGGTCATTTTTATGAGTCTGACAGTTCATATTTTCGCCATTAAATAGTAATCCGGATAACCTATCTAGTAGTATTAAAGATCTCATTACCAGAGGCCAGTCATCTATGTCAAAGTTGGTGTCCCAAAAAAGGGTCATCATACAATTTCAACTAACCTCTGGTGGAAATGAATACTATGGGCAGTGTTTTGTATCATTTACAAGAAAGAATTCAACTGCTTCGCTCAGATTCAAAGCTTATAAAAGTTTATTTGCATGCTTATATATACATACATACATATATACATACATACATACATACATACATACATACATACATACATATATACATACATACATACATATATACATACATACATACATACATACATACATACATACATACATACATTGTTACAAATCTCGCTCACTTCTGACTCGTAACATATAGTAAGAATTCTAAAATTGTATGAATGTGTTCCCAAGACCTTTGGGTGACTCACTTGAAGTCACCATTCCCGTTTATTTTGTCGTGACAAATGGGAACAAAAATACAATTAAAGTTATTAGGATTACAAGAGTGATTACAACCAAGGACATTCAATTGAGTAACAATTTTTAAACAGAAGATTCCCGTTCGAATAAATCGCTTTTAATGGGGGTGAAAGAAAATTTATTATCACAGTCTAGGCTTCCCGCGTCACTGTCATGGACGTCACATAACACCTAAATGAATTTCTAGCTGAGTTAATTATCTTACGGATAAAACAGGGGGGGGGGTACAGAGGACTTATATTAGCCGACAATCCTGCCCGAGACGATACGCTCTCTACATGGCACTTAGTATCCTAAACTGAAACTGACACGCCCTAAGGCACCTGATTCCTTCTACAAAAATCACCTCTGATTGGCCCTTAGGATTAGCGTCTATGGAGATTGAACCTGATTGGCCAAGTCAGCTGAAACATTCTGCGCTGGGCGGGCGGGAAGTGTTATGTAATGCAAGGAACAAATACCTAATTGTATCCTAACATCTCTCTCTACGCGTTCTCCGTAATCGCACACTCACGTACTCGCAAGTAACGCCTTTTATCCAAAATAATAACTAGATTTTAACCTTACATATATGGGATATATGTGACAATATTTATATATATATATATATATATATATATATATATATATATATATATATATATATATATATACATATATATACACACACATATATATATATATATATATATATATATATATATATATATATATATATATATATATAATGGGTGATTTCAATTTTACTGACATTGATTGGATGACCCTTGAACATGGCCATATAGGTAGTCGCTTGTTTGATTTTCTTGGTGACAATTACTTAATTCAGCATGTAAAAGAGCCCACAAGTTATGGAAACTTACTCGATCTTTTGATCACTAGCCGCGAAAGCATGGTAACTGATGTAGAAGTCGGTGAATCTGTTGCAAATAGCAATCACAACTTAGTTAGATTCAAACTCCTAAAATTTTTTAGAATAGATACTTGTGTTTCTAAAATACCCGATTTCAGTAAAGCTCAGTTCATAGAACAACGTTAGGAGCTTCAGCTTACAGATTGGGAGGCAAAATTAAACGAAAGACCTGTAGATCAGATGTGGGAAATATTTCAAAATACGCTCACTAAGATGATTCAAACTTACATTCCTTTTAAGGACAGACGTCCCCCAAATCAGGCTCGTCCAAAGTGGCTCGACAAAGAAACTGAAAAAAGTATTGCTAAAAAGAGACAGGCTTATAAGAAACATAAGTGCTCGGGTGCATCTAATGACTATGAAAGTTATGTATCAATACAGAGAGATTTAAAAAAGACAATAAGAAAAAGAAAACGACAATACGAAATGAACATCGCTGAGAAATCTAAAGAGAATCCCAAAGAATTCTATAGTTACATTAGAGATAAAAAGGTTGTTAGGAATCACATTGGTCCACTATTATCTGCTGACGGTCAACTTGAATATTCAAATGAAAGAATGTGTAATATCTTAAACAATTATTTTAGCTCGGTATTCGTAAACGAAACACCTCAAGGTGAATTCCAAACTGAAACCTGTGAAAAGTCTAGGGTAAACTTACTCGGTACGGTAAATATAACAAAAGAAAAAATTAAAAGGTGTATAGACAAACTCAAAGTTAATAAAACACCAGGGCCTGACGGTTGGCATCCAAGAATCTTAAAGGAAATGAAAAATGAGATTGTTGTTCCATTAGAAATTATTTTCAAGAAATCCATCATATCCGGAGATGTCCCAAGAGAATGGAAGCTAGCTAACGTTACTCCCATATTCAAAAAAGGTGACAAAAAGAAACCAAATAACTATAGGCCTATAAGTTTGACTTCAATTGTAGGAAAAATAATGGAAACTATCATCAGAGATGCTATCGAACATCATTTAGAAAGTAACCGTTTGATAAATGATAGCCAGCATGGTTTCAGACGGAAACGTTCTTGCGTGACTAACTTACTCGAATTCTACAACGCAGTTATCTCGAATCATGACAAAAGAAACAATATAGATTTAGTATATCTAGACTTTGCAAAAGCTTTTGATACCGTCCCACACGAAAGACTACTTACTAAATTAGCTTTGCATGGAATAAGTGGTAGCCTATTAGGTTGGACTAGTAATTGGTTGAAAGGTCGAAAACAGAGAGTTGTTTTAAATGGAAAAACTTCTGGATGGAAAAGTGTTGCAAGTGGAGTTCCTCAGGGTTCCGTTCTTGGGCCACTTCTATTCATAGTATATATAAATGATATAGACCATGGACTAAAATCTACTGTTTCCAAATTTGCTGATGATACAAAACTGTGCGGAGTGGCAAATGATCACTCAAACCAATTAGATATTCAAGAAGATTTAGATAAATGACAGCAATGGTCTGAAAAGTGGCTAATGAAATTTAACACAAGTAAATGCAAGGTAATGCACATAGGTAAAAATAACAGTAAGTACGATTACAAGTTATTTGGAAATTCGTTAACAAAAGTGGATAGTGAAAATAGATCTCGGCGTAATTATCAGTAACGACCTCAAATCATCCAAGCAGTGTATTTCAGCCTCTGAGAAAGCAAATAAGATTCTAGGACTGATTGCGCGATCTTTTGATTTCAAAAGTCCATCACTCATTAACAAGCTATATAAATCGTTAGTTCGTCCACATTTGGAATATGCTGTTTCCGTATGGTCACCAAATCTCATTAAAGACATTGACAGATTGGAAAAAGTACAACGGCGAGCCACCAAACTGATTCCAAATAGCAAAAATAAATCATACGAAAATCGACTAAAACATATGAATCTGTTTTCCCTAAAAAAGCGTAGACTCAGAGGTGACTTGATACAGGTCTTTAAGATTCTAAAGGGAATTGACAACATCAAAAGTGACCAAATTTTTACATTGAATGAGAATCAGACAAGAAACAATGGTCTCAAACTGTCCGGAAATAGATTCAATTTGGAAGTAGGTAGAAACAACGTTGCCAACCGTGTAGTTAATGAATGGAATAAACTTCCTGCACAGGTAGTGCAATGTAGTTCAGTTCGAAGCTTTAAGAATCAGTTAGATAAATACCTAAGTAAGATGCTGTAATGATTATAATTTATCTTATATTATTTGTTTTTGTTTTGTTATCATTTGTCTGTCTGATTTTTATTTATTATTAGTTATATGTCAATTTATTATTATTTACTATTTACCTGTTTGTTTATTATTTAACTATACCTATGCATTTATTTATGTATTTTATTTGTTATTTACATTATCATAGTTTTATTTATTATTCTATTATTAATGATTTTTTTTTCGCATCCGACCTAGATATGGATCAAAAGGTCTCCTATCGGGATGCTCTGCCTTTGTAATCCTTTGTAATATATATATATATATATATATATATATATATATATATATCACAACAAAGTTATGTCGTAGCACATTTGTAAAATAATACTGATGACCCACTTTTGGAGAAGAATAAGCGAAAGTATAAAGATCTGTATATTTCGATCACCAACTGTGATCCTCTGCTGAAGAGGATCACAGTTGGTGGTTGAAATATACAGATCTTTATACTTTCGCTTATTCTACTCCAAAAGTGGGTCATCAGTATTATATGTATATATACATATATATTGTCAGTGTATTTGGGCAGGAGTTTTTCTCTAATGCATGTTTCATTAAAAGTGATGGCTAGTTGTGCATTAATAATTTTCTTAATGGTATTTTCCATATACCTTATTAAGGATTTGTTTTCCTTAGGAAGGAAATTTATGACTTGGCTGTATGTAGTCATATTAGCTAGATCGCGATTTCGGGTTCAAGACCCTTCTTCAGTAGCTATAGGGATAAGAATTAATCCGAAGATTCTAGTAAAGATCTAAGTTTTATA
>NC_134801.1:3150453-3172953 GCF_046742065.1 Oratosquilla oratoria
TAGCTCGAAATGGGCTTGAGGTATATATCAGACTAACGTTGAAGAGGGGAATTCGTAATATTTCAATTAACTCTTATACACAACACTTAGTCTATACTTAACAGGACCACACTCTTAATACCTAACAGGACCACCAACACCACTAGGGTCCACTTAGTATGCTTAACCTAAGGATCACGAGAGCAGACAGACATCTACTCTGAATGGATTCAAACAAGAGAGAGAGCGTGAGGTGGCTTACCTAATGACGGTGGTCATTATGGCGACTGCAGTTGCCAACTCGCCTTACTGTTATTATTCATTTCATTATAATCAGGGCGAGTGGAATAGCATACTAGACATACAGACATTATTAACATGATAAGGTACAAATTATAATATGAACAATATTCTGGCTAAGATAAAGAATGACACAAAGGAATAATATATAAGGAACATGGGCAAGCTAACTGAAACAGGTGGTTAAAAGAAAAGCACTTTTTTTTTTTTTTTTTACAAACACATCTTTCCCACGAATGTGCGAGATCTGTAAATTGAAGGGCTGTAATGCTAGTGCCCACCGCAGAAGGCGTTGGTTAGTGTTTTTCATTCGTTCCACAAATTTCAGGGGATTATGGTCTGTTAACACTTGCACAGGGTGAACTGTGCTTCCTACATATACCCTAAACGCATCCAAGACCATAATCAATGCTAAAGCCTCCTTTCCAATGATGGCATAGTTCCTCTGCAATTTGAGGAACTTTTTGAAATAGTAACACATAAGATGTAGCACACTATCATCCTAACCCTCCTGTAGAAGCAGTGCGCCGGCACCAATTTCGCTGGTGTCGACGTGGATGGAGATCAGGAGCACGTAGGACAGGAGCATTTGCCAGTTGAGTCTTCACGCTCTCGAAGGAGTCCTGGCAAGCCTGGGTCAACTCAGGAGATCGGTCAGAGGAGCCACAACTGAGGAAAAGTTGTGACAGAAGCGACGGTAATAACCCGCCATTCCCAAAAGTCCCATCACTCCCTTCTTGTAGCTTGGGATAGGATACTGCAGAATGGCTGTAATCTTGGCGGCAATCGGTTGGACCCCCCCCCCTTCCGACCACATGCCCCAGGAATGTGATGCGGGCATGGCCGAACTCACTCTTGGCGAGGTTCACTGTCAAACGGTGTGCTGCCATAACAGCAAAGAGGGCCCTTATACTGAACCAGAGGAGCAAAACGGTTCAAATGTGGATATCATACGTGGGGAAAGCCCTTGATCACAACAAAGAATGCTTCTACCACATATGTTCAATCTTTTTAAGTCTGAGTGAAGAGAAGAAAAATGCAGAAGTATTTGATGGACCTCAGATAAGAACACTACATCACTCACTCGCAATTAAATGCTGGTTCGATGCACATGACCTTCCAGTTCTAAAGCCAAACTGTCAAAATGTTTACCTCTAGAAAATTGACCCATGGATCTTTTACATTTCCTCCACATCAGTTCACTATTGTGCGGGTCAATGATACTAGCCTGTAGTTTAGTGGCGCCTCCTTACTTCCACCTTATGAATTGGTACCACATTGACCCTTTTCCAACCCCGTGGATTTATTTTTCCTTGGAAGGCTATAAATATTTTCTGACACATGTTCATTACATTCTTTGAACGTCCAGTGTCATATCCCATCAGGTTCCTGAAGCTTTTCTCACATCCGATGATTCTAGAAGACTAAGCACTTCCCTCATTGTTTGCCTCTCTTTCCTTTGAAAAACTGCTCTTCTCTGTAAAAACAGGTACGTAAATGGCAAACTGAAGAATAAACAAGAAATAGAAAAGCTGCGTCAAGGGGAGGAAACAAGGAAGATCCATCAAATTACAGACCGGTCTCCCTGACAAGTACAGTAGCAAAAGATTGCAAAAAGGTCATCAAAAATAGATGGAAGAAAAAACTATACTGAATCCAAATTAATTTGGATTCAGACAAGGAAGACCATGTACAACAAACTTGATCTGCTTCTACTCGAGATTAATAGATATAATACAAGAGAGAGATGGTTGGACAGACTGTGCCTTTCTGGACCTACAAAAGGCATTTGATAAGGTACCACACAAGAAACTAATAAGGAAAATAGAGTCAATAGATGGCATCAGAGGAAAATTATTGGAATGGATGAAAGACTTCCTGACTACGAGGAAAATGATAGTAATTAGAGATAAATTCTCAAATTGGGAAGAAATGAAAAGTGGTGTCCCGCAGGGATCAGTACTGGCCCCAATCATGTTTGCCATATACATAAATGACATGGATGAAGGAGTAGAGTGTTACATGAATTTCTTTGCAATCGACGCAAAAATACTAAAGAAAGTAAAAACGGAGGAGGATTGCAACTCATTACAACAAGACTTGGACAAGATCTGGAAATGGACTCAAAAGTGGGAAGTGAAATTTAATATCAAGAAATGTAGTATAATGAAATTTGGAAAACGTAAAAACAGAATATCGAGAGATTATAAAATTGGTGAAGAAGAGGTCAGAAAAGTAAACTCGGAAAAAGACCTTGGAATGATGATTAGCAAAGACATGACACAGGACAAGCATATTAATCAAATAGTCGGGGAAACCTACAATTTATTGAAGTCAATAGAAGTGGCATTTGTCTATTTGAACGAGGAAATTATAAAAAAAAAAAAAAATCTAACTACACTGATAAGACCAAAACTCGAGCCCGCAGCAACACTATGGACACCCAGTACCAAAAAGAATATAAAAAAAAATAGAAAGAACACAAAGAGCAACAACAAAACTGGCACCAACTCTTTCCAAAATGACATATGAACAAAGACTGTCCAAATTAGAATTACCAACTCTGGAACAAAGAAGGGAAAGAGGAGACCTACTAACTATAGAATTATAAAAAGAATGGAAATCTTAGATAAAAATGATTTATTGAAATGGGACAATGGAAAAACAAGAGGACACAAAAAGAAACTCAAAAAAGATCATTCCAGGAGAGATCTGAAAAAAAATAGCTTCCCACACAGTGTGATAGATACTTGGAACAAATTAGACAAAGAAACAGTGTGTATAATACAACTAGGTAAATACACACACACACACATATTTATATATATATATATATATATATATATATATATATATATATATACGAATATAAATAGCTGCCTTGTTTTTACGGCCTCCCCAGTCTACATAAAGAAGGTACCCCATTAAAACCCATCATCTCCAACAGAGGTTCGTGCACTAATAAACTTTTCAAATGGCTTGCGGGTTTGTTATCACCATTTGTGAGTAAATTTTCCAATTCCCATTTAAAATAGTCAGAATATTTCATCCAGAAAATTAAAGATATTGACATCTCAGGCCGTAGTTTAATAAGTCTTGATATTGTTTCTTTATTTACGAACATTTGTGTTGATGATGTTTTGTCCTTTCTAGAAACCAAGCTACAAGCATTCCAAGACAATTCCCCCTTCCGCTTTCTAAAAGCATTGCGATTGTACGCACCTGTGTATTAACTAATGTTTTTTCCTTTCAAATATTGTTTTTTAGGCCTCCCCAGTCTACATAAAGAAGGTACCCCATTAAAAACCATCATCTCCAACAGAGGTTCGTGCACTAATAAACTTTTCAAATGGCTTACGGGTTTGTTATCACCATTTGTGAGTAAATTTTTCAATTCCCATTTAAAATAGTCAGAATATTTAATCCAGAAAATTAAGGATATTGACATCTCAGGCCGTAGTTTAATAAGTCTTGATATTGTTTCTTTATTTACGAACATTTGTGTTGATGTTTTGTCCTGCTCAGCTGATTTATTGACCGTCACATAAATTTTATGGGTCAATAAATCACCTGAGCATGTCATTAACATTGCAGGACCTTCTTCTTATACCATTCTTACTAACACCTATCATGTTGCCATGGCAACTGTTGTCAATTTAGAAATATAATCAATAAAATCCAAACCAATTGCCCAATTGACATGCAACTTGGCATGTGAAGGTTTCTGGGTCAACAAATCACCAAGTGTATAATACCCAACGATCATGAGCTGCTCATATCCGGGAAAAAATAGGTTAAAAAAACAGTTTTCTTATATAAATATATTGGTTTCTTGGTGCCTTACCTTAATATTTTTACTAGGAAAACTAATTTGCCGAGGTTGATAACCAAATTTGCGTTTCAATGGGTGAATATTTGTTTGCTTTTGAAGAATCGGGCTTTATGATAAAACCTTCACATGCCAAAGTTGCATGTCAATTGGGCCAGTGGTTTGGATTTTATTGATTATTTCTAAATTGACAATAGTTGCCATGGCAACATGATATGTGTTAGTAAGAATGGTACAAGAAGAAGGTACTGCAATGTTATTGACATGCACAGGTGATTTATTGGGCCATAAAACCTTCACATGCCAAGTTGCATGTCAATTGGGCCAGTGGTTTGGATTTTATTGATTATTTTTGAACTGACAACAGTTGCCATGGCAGCATGATAGTTGTTAGTAAGAATGGTATAAGAAGAAGGTCCTGCAATATTATTGACATGCTCAGGTGATTTGTTGACCCATAAAACCTTCACATGCCAAGCTGCATGTCAATTGGGCCAGCGGTTTGGATTTTATTGATTATTTCTAAATTGACAACAGTTGCCATGGCAACACGATAGTTGTTAGTAAGAATGGTATAAGAAGAAGGTCCTGCAATGTTAATGACATGCTCAGGTGATTTGTTGACCCATAGAACCTTCACATGCCAAGTTGCATGTCAATTGGGACAGCGGTTTGGGTTTTATTGATTATTTCTAAATTGACAATAGTTGCCATGGCAACATGATAGGTGTTAATAAGAATGGTATAAGAAGAAGGCCCTGCAATGTTAATGATATGCTCAGGTGATTTGTTGACCCATAAAACCTTCAAGTTGCATGTCAATTGGGCCAGTGGTTTGTATTTTATTGATAATTTCTAAATTGACAAGAGTTGCCAAGGCAACATGATAAGTGTTAATAAGAATGGTACAAGAAGAAGGTCCTGCAATGTTATTGACATGCTCAGGTGATTTATTGACCTATTAAACCTTCATATGCCAAGTTGCATGTCAATTGGGCCAGTGGTTTGGATTTTATTGATGATCATCTGAAAATTGACAACTTCATGGTTGCCATGGAAAGGCAAATATGGTATGATAGAGATGTCTCACATTGTTTTTGACATGTTCATGTGATTTGATGGTCCATAAAACCCAAATATACCGAATTTTAATGAAATTGGACCAGTGGTTTAGAGTTAATGTGTATTTCTTTACCGAAAGTTTTACAAATTACCACCCTTAATTTTAACATTTTGTTATGGTAAAGTCTAGCCAAAAATGCGGGCTAAAAAATAATTCAAAAAATCGTATCTACCTTATTTTTTAAGCTATTTCAAAAATTTAAAAAGCATTTTGTTTCTAATAAAATTGCCGTTCATATGCAATAATAATTAAAGCTTAAAAAATAAACTTTGTGCACGTACCTACAAGATGCTTTAATGACTATTATTTATTTTATACTATTTGCTTATTTGTTTTGTTATAATTTGTCTGTTTGCTTATTATTATTTATTTTATTCTCATTTATTATGTAAATATATATATGTCAATTTATTATCATTTACTATTTACCTGCTTGTTTATTATCTAATTATACTTCTGCATTTATTTATGTATTTCATTTTTTATTTACATTACTATAGTTTTTATTTACCCTTTTATTTATTCATTTATCATTATTATGATTTTTTCACATCCGCCTTTGTATTCCTCTGTAATATAAATACCCTACGAATACAATAATGAAAGGTTTCTCTGTTGTACGCCTTTTGTATAAGTTAGCACATCGGCAACCAGGCTAAAGGTCCAAGTACCCTTTTGTACAAAAGGAGTTAACCTTTGCAATCTGATGATGCCCTTTATAGATTTTTTCTGATAAAAAGTAGAGGATCTTGTTCAAATGAAGGACACAGGCGTTACGAATTTGGCCCTCAATCAATCGAAAACATTCTTTGCTTCAAGCCCGCCACTGAACACAAAGTTATGTGAATTAAGAAAAAAATAAATAAAAATGTCAATACATGACCTTTGACTTTTGCCAGAGATTAAGCGGAGACAAAACAAGAATAGCTGAATCCAAAACCAAACACAAATGTTAGTTTAGGTAATTCGTATAATTTCAAAAGCAATATATATACAACTAGAAACACTTACAAGGGGCAAATATCTTCTAATATTATTTACTCCTTTCGTACATACATTATATATATATATATATATATATATATATATATATATATATATGTATATATATATGTATATATATATATATACTGTATATATATATATATATATATGTATATATACATATACATATACATATATATATATATATATATATATATATACACATATTTAAGATTATTTCAGACAAATGAGAGAGAATGTGGGTGGGGAAGGGCAAATAAAGATGTGTTAGGAATAGAGTTTATTGCCCTAACGTTGCGACCAACTTGGTCTTCTTCAGAGGACTACAGCATTACAGACGGATCACAATTCTTATATTCGTAGTGAGAGGGAACCCGCCAAGGTATGAGCGTCATGTTTTCCCTTTGGCTAACGATTTAATTATTAGGACACTTGCTGCTTTCGAGAGGCATTTAAATCCGTCTCTGTCGTTGTTGTTCTTGTTGGTGGCGATATGTGCAGGTTCCACAGTTTTTCTCATTTTCTTCTCAAATCCCTCGTGTAGAATTTCTGCGTTGTTCCAATCAGGTATATGTCCACATTTATCCAGGTGACGAACCAGGGAGTTAGATGTTCTATGAGCCCTGAGATCGTTTTTGTGCTCACTCAAGCGTTTATTTAACCCTCGACCTGACTCACCGAAGTAAGATGATGGACAACCGTTGCATGGAATACGGTAAATGACACTGAGATTATTACGAATATTATTATGTTTCTTAAATATTTTTCCTATTTTATTGGAAGATATTTTTGCTATATTTATTCCACCTTTTAACAAATAATCATCAATAGCTATGGTGTTTATAGAATTAGGGACAGAAATAAAATGAGACTTATCCTTTCCCGGGGTCCGGACGTTTGAGCCATCGTAGATCTTCTTGGCTTTCCTCGTTGTCCTGGTGATCAAACCTCCGGGGTATTTCAGCTTCCTAAAGGTATTCTTGATGTAAGTAAGTTCATCCTCTAGGACTTCTTCACTGCAGATACGAAAAGCTCTGAGAAAGAAACCTATTAGAACACCCGTTTTAACACGTCTGCTGTGTGCTGAAAAATAATGGACAAAGTCGTCCCTATTGGTGGGTTTCCTGTACACCGAGAAACTTACATGTTGAGAACCTCTGTGTATCAACGTGTCTAAAAATGGTAAATTACACTCTTTTTCTAGTTCAACTGTGAATTGAATGTCTTTATTCACAGCGTTGAGTCTTCTCAACTTATTTTCTATATTAGTTCCTTTTGGCATCACCACATTCTCTCTCATATATATATATACATATATAAATACAGTATATATATATTTATACACACACATACGCACACACACACCCACATATATATATATATATATATATATATATATATACATATATATATGTATATATATACATTAAATATATATATATACATATGTATGTATATATATATATATATACAGTATATATATATATATATATATGTATATATGTATGTACACACACATACATATATATATCTATATGTATATATATATATATATATATATATATACATATATATATATATATATATAATATATACATATGCAAGCAATCACATCACCGTGATACAAAAATGTAAAATAACCACAAGAGAAGGGAAAGTTGTAGACAGTAAGTACTTTCGTATATTACATCTTCAGACTAAATGACAGAGATACAGAGTTGTGTTTAAATGTAAGTATCAGGTGGCAACCATAGGTGGGGAAGGGGGGAGACAATACAATGTGAGGTCGATAGAGGTAAGGTCATCCCCTCCCCCCTCACATTGTATTGTCTCCCCCCTTCCCCTCCTATGGTTGCCACCTGATACTTACATTTAAACACAACACTGCATTTTTGTCATTTAGTCTGAAGATGTAATATACGAAAGTGTGTGTGTGTGTGTGCGAAAATCTGGAGTCTGGGATCCATATTGTAAGGGGGGGAGAAGTGTAAACACCAGACTCAAAGTGGGAAGTTTAATGCCCGACGTTTCGGTTCTAGTCCTAGAACCGTCTTCAGGGGTGTGAAAATGTTCAGTGTTCACATGAGCTTTTGACTGTCTCTGGTTGGAATTAGGAGAGGTATCCCGCACTGCCGAAGCTGTCCGGGTCCCCCTCCTCTTCCTGTCACTCCGAGTACCGGACGACTGGACCACCTTACATATTTACAAAGACTAAGTGCAATATAATAAAATCAAATACAACAAAGTGCAATACATTATAATAAAATGCAATGAAATAAATTGTAATAAAATGAAATAAAATAAAATAAAATAAACTGACACTTGTGCCACAATTGGGAGCACTATGCATTTGTACGCGGAGGAAATAGAAAATAATAAAATGACATAAAATGCAACAAGGTGAAATAAAGTACAACAAAACAATGCAATACAATGAAAATAAAAATAAAATAAATAAAATGGTACTTGTGCGACAACTGAACGTGCACTACGCTCTTGTGGGCAAAGGAATAAAATATAAACTTGATCGCCGACACTGTGACTTCAGTTCACCTCGTCCACTCTTGCTTACGTAGTTTGGAAGGAGGCCAATTTATGCTACGTCTGTGTCTTGTGTTTTAGCGCCCAGGTATATAGGGTTTAAATCTATACACCTGTTTACGCTAACTTCTTTAGTCGTCCAAGCTTCTAAGAATAGTCTCCTTTTCTTTGAGTTGTCTCTATGTACCACTGTGGCTCCTTCCCAGTCAATATTGTGCTGTGAATCGTGAACGTGTTTGTAGAGTGCTGAGGCTGCATCTTTTCGTTTAACTGCCCGCTTGTGTTCTTCAATTCTGGTTGCGAGTTTCTTCTGTGTTTCTCCTATGTAATCTGCATCACAATCCAAACAGCCAATGCGGTACACTACACCCGCCTGCTGGGTGGGTGCTTCTGTGTCCTTGACCCTGGTGAGGTTGTGATGCAGAGTGTTGCGTGGTTTATGTGCTACCTGTATGTTCTTGTCCCGGAGTATCCTGGCTGTTACCTCTGATGCACCTTTAATGCATGGGACCGTGACCATGTGTCCCGTGTGAGGGGGTTGTGTCTCAGTGCGTCGTGTCCTTGTCCATTTCCGCTGTCCTGGCTGCCGGGTTTTCGGGAGCAAATAAGACGGATGGCCTCGGCCCAAACCAAATACCTCCTAGCGTATATCTAATTCGTTCGCTCTCTATCTATCTTTATCTGTCCTTTTACATATGTATGTCTGATTCTGTCATTCTGTCTACCAATCTGTTTCTCTCCCTGCCTCTCTCTCTCTCTCTTTCTCTCTCTCTCTCTCTCTCTCTCTCTCTCTCTCTCTCTCTCTCTCTCTCTCTCTCTCTCTCTCTCTCTCTCTCTCTCTCTCTCTCTAACTCTCTCTCTCTCTCTCTCTCTCTCTCTCTCTCTCTCTCTCTCTCTCTCTCTCTCTCTCTCTCTCTCTCTCTCTCTCTCTCTCTCTCTCTCTCTCTCTCTCTCTCTCTCTCTCTCTCTCTCTCTTTCTCTCTCTCTCTCTCTTTCTGTGTGTGTGTTTGTGTTTGTACCTGCCTGTTTGTCTGTCTCTTTTTAGAAAAGAGGATAGAATACTGATATAATAGTTTCTTCGGAGCCAGGTTATTGCGCTTCTCTTATTAGACACAGACCCACTTCAACACGATGACGCACTAAAAAAAATAGTCTGACTAAAAACGGAATTTCATCCAGTTAGTGGGAGAAGCACGGCCTGAAAGATACTCCGATCGATAGAGGAGACTTTTTCAAGCTACAGTCCTTATAAAAGTAGCCAGAATGTTGTCAGTAAATTTATGTCACCGTATTAAGTGTTGCTGGTATTGATGAAAGATCAAGGCAGGGAGCAACAGCGACTACCCTAAAGGGCGTATCCTTGAATCGAACAAATGTCTGTCGTGATATGCCGAGTGGAGTGGAGTGGGGTGGTATGTGGGTGGGTTTTTAGAAGTTAACCCTCTGACCGCGAGGACAGTACTTATCCAGATAAATAAAATGGCCCGTCGGCATCCAGAAGGTAACCCCCTGACTGCAGGACAGGATTTACCCAAGTGAGCAAAATCGTCCTGAGCCATCAAGAATGAATATGTGAGTCGCATGTTTAAAAAAATTAATCATGGGAGACAAGCACTAAGAGTACGGGAGAGGGTTACCTCAACTAGTAGAATAGACAGCCGATATCCAGAACAGAAAGGAATAAGAAATGTTACAATAAAGATGGTGACAGGTGTCACGTTACCACCTCTATCCTTAAAGCAATCAGTTAGTAAATAAAGGACCTAAGGAGGACAACAACAGATCTTGCCTCATCCCTTAAAGGTGGAGCGACAATAAACGGATATCTATTTCATTTCCTTCTTTACACTTCCTTCTGTAAATATATCTTATTCCCTCTCAGTTAGGAAAATCATCATCCCACATTAGCCATCATACTAAAATGGAGGTTATAGAAACATAGTAGGTAATTTTCTCTACACCTATATTGAATAAGCTTATCAGTACAGAGCTACATGAATGCATTTATCCTTGCATCTCAGAATCCAGCACATCTTAATCATATGAGGTAATTATTCAATATTTCCACTGCTACTCAGTTGAGCTACTGCCTCTACATCAACATAATCATCACATTGCATTCCATGCAATTACATACCAATTTCTATTGTCATCACAATTCTACAACCCCACACAAATTATATCATCTCTGTCTAACCACTTCAACAGGTTCTGCTCCTACAAACACATGAAAATTGGATCCTTGCTAATCATCTCAAATAAAATACATCCTACCAAGATATGCAGTCATACTTCACCAGAAATCATTGCTCCTCTCCCTCTGTGTATTTCACCATTATTTATCCTCCTTAATTCTCCCGATTCTTATTTTCCCTACCATTTTATACCCACGAAAGGACTTGCACGTCCGCCTTGCTTTATACACAGAAAGAGAGAGAGAGAACAATGCCTCCCTTGTTTTCGCGTTTGAGTTGGCACCATGGTTCCAATACTCTTGGCGTCATCCTAACAATACATTTCAATATTGTAAAATACACATCGTACATGGATCATACATCAAAAGCAATTACAATACGTATTTCTATAAATTCTTACGTAACTAGAGCACCGTAGATCTCAAAAGTATAAACGTATCTCTAGATACATTTCATCCAAAACACTTTAATATCAGACCGTGAATTCGCGTCTGTATATAAACAAAAACACTGGGCACCCTGAGCACCAGCGTTTGGAAAAAATAGAGAACGTAATTAGCACCAGGGGGTGACTATGGTAACACCCTCCCCCTTCAAGACATGAGGCGATCCTTGGATTGACTCATGTTGGAGAAGGAAGACGAGACAATGTATCCGCCTGGATATTGTTCGCTCCCTTCACATGCTGTATTATCAGATTGTAGTCCTGAAGCATCAAACGCCATCGAATCAACCGTTGGTTATCATTCTTCATCTTATGTAAAAATACCAGGGGGCTATGATCAGTAAACACAGAAATAGGATATCCGGACCCTCTCAAGTATATGTCAAAATGACTCAAACTAAGGATCAAGGCTAAAGTCTCCTTCTCAACTGTACTGTAGTTTCTCTGATAAGGAAGGAATTTCTTTGAAAAGTAGCATATCGGGTGGTCGATATCCTCTTTCTCCTGAACTAAAATTCCCCCTACTCCAAAGTTGCTCGCATCCACATACAATTTGAATGGTCTCTCAAAATCAGGAGTGACAAGTATAGGGTCACTCATTAACATCCTTTTTATAGTTGTGAAAGCCTCCTCACAATGTGTATCCCACACAAACTTGGTACCCTTTGACAACAGCCTAGTCAATGGTAAAGCTACCGTGGAAAAATTCCTACAGAACCTCCTATAGTAACCACTCATGCCTAAGAATCGTAACAACTCTCTACGGTTCTTAGGAGCGGGACAATCGTTGATACTCTTCACCTTGGCATCAACGGGTTGTATTTCACCTTGGCCTACCATGTATCCTAAGTATTCAACCTTTGCCTTTGCAAAATCACTCTTAACTAGGTTCACTGTTAAGTTAGCATCATTCAGTCTCTGGAAGACATTCGAAATTTGCTCTACATGGTCTTCCCAAGTTTCAGAATATATGACGATATCGTCGATATAGACTGCACACCCAGTCACTCCTGCCAACACCTTGTTAATCAATCTTTGGAACGTACTGCCGCTGTTCCTCATACCAAATGGCATCACCCGGTACTGATACAAGCCATCCATTGTCGCGAAGGCAGAGATTTCTCTGGCCCTCTCCGTCAAACCTATTTGCCAGTACCCTTTCAACATATCTAGCTTACTGACAAACTTCGCCTTCCCCACACAATCGATACAGTCATCCAACCTTGGTATCGGGTACGAATCACTCTTAGTCACTTGGTTCACTTTCCGAAAGTCTGTACAGAACCTGTACGAATCACTACCTGCCTTCTGCACTAACACACACGGAGAACTCCACGTACTGTTACTTTCCTCAATTAATCCATTTTCCAACATATACTGGACTTCCTTTTTCATAATTTCCCTTTTCTTTGGATTCACTCGGTATGGGTGTTGCTTTATCGGCCTGGCATCACCTACATCGACATCATGTTCCAACACGGTACATCTCCTCGGAGTATCCGAAAATAAGGTTCCACACTTATGTATCTCACGGATGATATCATCTCTCCTTTCACTGCTCAGATGATTCAGCTTAGCTCCTAGATTCTCTAACACCATCGAGTTCTCCAAATTCTTCTCCTCGCACCTGCTGAATTTCTCCTCCTCTCCATCATCCATTTCTCGTTCTGCATTCACCGCGCCGCAACTCAACTCGGGTACCTCCGTCTTCTCCTCCTCCCTTCCATGATATGGTTTGATCATGTTCACATGGCACAACTGGTTCTTCTTCTGCCTACCAGGAGTGTTGACTATGTAGTTCAACTCTCCTACCTTCTTCTCGACTGTCCATGGGCCACAATATCTTGCCTTCAAGGGATCCCCTTGGATAGGTAATAACACCAAAACTCTGTCACCTGGTTTGAATTCTCTCACTCTCGCCTTCTTGTCATACCATTTCTTCATCTCCTGTTGTGCATTCTTCAGGTTCTCTGCGACAAGCTCCCTCGCCTTCATCAATCTACTCTTGAATTCTGATACATACGTTAACAAATGCGGGTCATCACTCTTGCCGAGCCACTTCTCTTTCATCATGCTCAAAGGACCTCTCACATCGTGGCCGTACACTAGTTCGAATGGACTGAATCCAGTCGATTCCTGTACTGCATCTCTGACCGCAAATAAAGCTAGTGGGACTCCCTCATCCCAATCTATACCAAGATCCTCACAGTATACTCTCAGAATGTTCTTAAGAGTTTGGTGGAATCTCTCCAAGCTACCTTGTGATTGTGGATGGTATGCACTTGCCAACTTCTGTTCAATATGCAAGCCCTTCAATATCTTCCTGAACATGCCGGAAGTGAAGTTACTTCCTCTATCGGATTGTATCACCTCTGGGAGTCCTACCCAAGAGAAATATTTCACCAACTCCCTCACTATACTTTTGGCATGAATACTCCTTAGTGGAATAGCCTCTGGGAATCTCGTGGCTACACACATTATTGTCAGTAGATAGGAATTTCCTCTCCTAGTTCTCGGTAAAGGTCCCACGTAGTCGATGATTATTTTGCTGAATGGCTTGCAAAATGCTGGTATGGGCTGCAATGGTGCTCGTGGGATCACTTGATTTGGTTTACCCACTCTCTGGCACACGTCACAAGTTCTACAGAACTCCGCAACATCTCTCTTCAGGCTTGGCCAATAGAAATGAGTCAACAGTTTCCCTGCTGTTTTCCTCACTCCTAGATGTCCTGCCAAACTAGACTCATGAGACAAGGCTATCAATGTATGCCTATACTTCTTCGGTACCACTATCTGCATTTTCATTTCCCAATGTTCTGTTGCGGGTACACTCGTAGGTCTCCACTTCCTCATCAATACATGGTCGTGAAGATAGAATCCAGTAGAACTATCATGAGACACGCCATTTCTATTTGCTTCTCCAAAGCATTCCTTCAAAGTAGGATCATTGCGCTGGGCCTCGATAAGTTCCTTCCTGCCAACATTGAAATCAGTGGATATCTCTAATTTCATCTCCATACTTTCATCTTTCATAGGCTTATGTTCCTTTTCCTCGTCAAATATATCACCTAAACCCATATCCTCATCGTTAGTTTCCTTATTCCTCATCATGGCTCTGGTCACTACACAAGCTGGGTAAATTCTTTGGATATTTCCATCATCCGCACTCTCCTCACTTGCATTTACTTCACCTCCGCTCAGAGATTTCTTACTCCCTGCAACTGTAGTTCCTTCTCCATTTCCACACTCACTTTGGACCTTCTTCCGAATTCCAATATCTAAGACATCTCCTTCACCTTGCACGTCGACATTCCCATCCTTCACATTCCCGAGGGGTTTAGCAATCATTATTGGTTCTGGGACCACCTTATCTCCGGCTAAATCATTTCCCAAAAGCATATCCACACCATTTATAGGGAGTTCTTCACGGACTCCAACTTCCACTTTGCCACTAACATATCCTGTGTCTATTTCTACATAATGCAATGGGGTATTCGTTCCTGCAACCACACCTCTTATTCTAGCCTCTTCACCGGTATATGAACTTTCGGTCCAATCCAATGTCTCTCGGAGGACTAGGACTCAGATTCGCCCCTGTATCCCTTAGGATTTTTATTTGCTTCTTCGCTCCTCCAGGTAATGATATCGTTCCTTCTGTTATGAACGGTTGGAAACTATCCACAATTTTCTCCTTCCTCTTAGGTTCTACATCCAAGCTCACTTGTGGTTTCCTCGATGCCACGGTCAATCCGGCAGATTTGGACACTTTCCTACACTGATACTGCACATGACCACTCTCTCCACATCCGTAACATTTCACATGTGACCTTTCCTGCCTGTTCACATAACCGTTAAAATTCTGCTGCCTCATAGGGTTATACTGGGGTGGGTTCCTCGGTTTGCTTCTCTCTTGATACTGCGGAACATAATGGGGTTGTGATCTCTGGGGGTTATAATGGTCCTGCCTATAATCAAAGTGGCCTACTCTTTGGTCATTCCTTCCATAAGCATGTCCCACATTCCTTATTCCAACTGGTTTGTGGCTCACTTGCCCTGTACACATCTTCCGCATAACAGTCAATTCATCCGCTAACTGTGCTGCATCCGTTATATTCTTAATCCGACTCCTACAGATTTCATATCTGATATCAGGGTGCGCCCTCTCTGTAAAGTGTTCCAACAACATCAACTGTTTCAGGTCCTCAAAGTCTTCTACTCTCTCCGATTTGCACCACCGTTCGAATCGCATGGTACTCTCCCTGGCCATCTCTCCATATGTCTGTCCATCTGTCTTCTTCATACTTCTGAGTTTCCTCCTATATACTTCAGGTGTCATCTCACTTGTCTTGAGCACAGCCTCCTTCACTCTGTGGTATTGGACTGAATCATGTAATGATAAACCTGCAAAGGCCTCCCTCGCTTTTCCCGTGAACTTCGCCTGAACTAACATCGCCCAATCCGATCTCTCCCATTTTCTGATAGTGGCTAGTTTTTCAAACTGGATAAAGAAGTCTTCTGCCTCTCCTCCTATAAATTCGGGTAACTGACTGACCCTATCATCTCCTCCGCCTCCTGCGTTTCTTCCTCCTTGTGCACCAAAGACTTCTATCTCTTTTAATCTTATTTTGTTTTCCATCTCCTTTAGTTTTAATTCCTTTTCTGCTCGGATTTTCTCTATCTCAACTTGCGCTCGCCAGTCACATTTATTCGACTCTGCATTTCCACTTAACTGCCCTCCTTCTCTCTCTGACTCATTCCCACTAATTCCGCCAAGGACTTCCTTCCTGACCAAGGCTGTCATGATTTGTCTCTGTAAATCACCCTTGGGAGCATCTAACACCGTAATCTCATATACCTCCGCTAACTTGTGCAAGTCGTCTACCTTAAGCTGGTACAAATTATGTATATCGGGGTTTTCCAAAAATGCTCGCACGGCTTTACTCATTACTATTCGGCCCATTTCCACATTCTGTTCATGCATTTCCACTTCATCACTGTGGTCACTACCCATTTCTACTTGGTCGCCGTACGTAGCCATTGTATACAGAATATATTTCACTTTATATTTCACACTTTCACTAAAATAATTTTTTCAACACAACATACCTCTGTCCTTGGGAGTTTACTCTGGGGAGTTCCTACATGTGTAATTCTTACTTGCGACTGTATCCGACTGGTTGTGGCTTCCTTGTCTAGTTCTGGATCCTATCCCGGACGGGCCCCCCAACTGTCACGTTACCACCTCTAACCTTAAAGCAATCAGTTAGTAAATAAAGGACCTAAGGAGGACAACAACAGATCTTGCCTCATCCCTTAAAGGTGGAGCGACAATAAACGGATATCTATTTCATTTCCTTCTTTACACTTCCTTCTGTAAATATATCTTATTCCCTCTCAGTTAGGAAAATCATCATCCCACATTAGCCATCATACTAAAATGGAGGTTATAGAAACATAGTAGGTAATTTTCTCTACACCTATATTGAATAAGCTTATCAGTACAGAGCTACATGAATGCATTTATCCTTGCATCTCAGAATCCAGCACATCTTAATCATATGAGGTAATTATTCAATATTTCCACTGCTACTCAGTTGAGCTACTGCCTCTACATCAACATAATCATCACATTGCATTCCATGCAATTACATACCAATTTCTATTGTCATCACAATTCTACAACCCCACACAAATTATATCATCTCTGTCTAACCACTTCAACAGGTTCTGCTCCTACAAACACATGAAAATTGGATCCTTGCTAATCATCTCAAATAAAATACATCCTACCAAGATATGCAGTCATACTTCACCAGAAATCATTGCTCCTCTCCCTCTGTGTATTTCACCATTATTTATCCTCCTTAATTCTCCCGATTCTTATTTTCCCTACCATTTTATACCCACGAAAGGACTTGCACGTCCGCCTTGCTTTATACACAGAAAGAGAGAGAGAGAACAATGCCTCCCTTGTTTTCGCGTTTGAGTTGGCACCATGGTTCCAATACTCTTGGCGTCATCCTAACAATACATTTCAATATTGTAAAATACACATCGTACATGGATCATACATCAAAAGCAATTACAATACGTATTTCTATAAATTCTTACGTAACTAGAGCACCGTAGATCTCAAAAGTATAAACGTATCTCTAGATACATTTCATCCAAAACACTTTAATATCAGACCGTGAATTCGCGTCTGTATATAAACAAAAACACTGGGCACCCTGAGCACCAGCGTTTGGAAAAAATAGAGAACGTAATTAGCACCAGGGGGTGACTATGGTAACACAGGATAAGAGACAAAGATGGGGGATGGTAAAATGAAGAAACAAAAAGGAATCAAAACAGTGAGAGAGACAATGGCCAATCTATCTTCCATTACTTCCTCAAATTTCGAACAAAGTGCCTCAGTCACATGACTTTTGCTCCTACTGCACAATATTCTTTAACAAATGTGAATGATTCGTCAAGTACACGGCACTACCTCATTGCTCGAGCATGGATTAATTATCACTAGATTTTATTCATATTGTAATCGAGTGGAAATTCTGAAAACTAAATTCATGATTGTGTGTATACTCACACACACACACACACACACACACACACACACACAAACACACACACACACACACACACACACACACACACACACACACACACACACACACACACATACACGACCCGATGGCGCAGTGGTAGAGTTCGTGGCTGCCACTACGGCGGTCTTGGTTCGAATCCCGCGCGGGGCTGAAATCATTTCAGTATCGTTGCGTTGCGAGTCGTTACTACAGCTCTCGTGGGAGGTGAGTTTGGTGTGTGCGTGCGTGTAAGGTCACAGCATTACCCATAGATTGGTCATATATGAGCTCTGAGCTCTCTTCTGGGAGGGAAATAGCTGTCGATCACGAGTCCAACATGTGATCCAAGACCATGGTGGATATATATATATATATATATATATATATATATATATATATATATATATATATATATATATGTGTGTGTGTGTGTGTGTGTATATATATATATATAACATACATATATATACATATAAAATACATATATATATACATATAAAATACATATATATATATACATATATAGTCATTAATAGGCAAGTAAATGACTTCGCCCTCCTCCCTAGCATGAAACCTGTTCGGAGGAGCCAGATGGACAATCCCAAGAAATCGGGGTCTCCTCCACATAGACTTCCCATTCCCCGCCAAAGAGAAGAACATCCTCCCATACGTCGTTCCCAAAGACTGAGAAGCAGATTGGCGCCGAATCCCGGGATGACCTCTCCGAGTACTGGTTCCGATAAACCTGTGATCTCTCCTAGTGTTCGTGCTCATATGGGTGACCTCCCCCAGTTTCAACACGGTGACTTCTCCCCGTGCTTTTCCCTTTACTTAAAATATACTCCCTTTTCCATTCTTATTCACATCAAAACCCTAAAGTATCAACTGCATGCTACTTTTCCATAATAACAAGCAGCGATTACCCCAGACGGTAGGGTCTATATGGGGCGCCCCTACGGACCAGAGCCACACATCATTTTGTCTATGATAGAGGAAAACTGTTCATAGAGAAATTATGACACTTTTATACTACGACTGTCCCTCCGTTATGCTGTCCCCCAACCCCTTGTTGCTGTCCTGTACCATTTCTCTGAGTATTCTTTTTCTGTGGTGGGGGAATTCCCTGTGGTGGGGGAAAAGAATACTGCCACCAAGTATTCCCACTTGTACATTTGTACATATTCATTGTTATAACAGGTATATATTTTCCATTTTTCAGGTCTTCTGTCTTTTTTCCATCTGGTCCAGGCTTTGTCTCTTTTGTCTTTTAACTCCCTACAGCTTTTGTTGTACCAGCATTTTACATATTCTTTTTCTTGTTTTTGTCTTGGGACATACTTTTCCACTCCTTTTTTGTAAATTTTTGTCAAAATATTCCATTTCTCTTCTACTGTTGTTTCTTCTTTGTATATTTCTTCCCAGTTTTCCTTTTGAAAGAATTCTCTTATTTTATCAAAGTTTGTTTTTTCATACATCATTCTTCCTTTTCTGTATTGTTCATTTCTTTTCATATATTTTTCTTCATTAAGTTCCAGTTCAATCAATATGTGGTCACTTTTACTTATTGGTGTCTTATATTCAATTTTGTCCACTATTCTAGGTTTGGATGTAATTACTAGGTCTAGTTTCGATGGCTCTTCTTCATTTCTATACCTAGTGTTCTCCTGTATCCATTGTGTCATTGTATGGTCAGTAACCATCTCGAGTAGAGCGTTTCCCCATGAGCTGTCTCCACCCTTTACTGTCATTTCTTCCCAGCAGATTTCTTTGCAATTAAAGTCGCCCATCATAACTATTTTTCCTCCCTCTTCCATTATCTTGTTTAATGTTATCTTTGTGTCCTCTAACATACTTTTATGTTCACTCTCTTCCCATGAGGCTGTTTTTGGGGGCACATAATTTATCACAAACTTTCTGTTCTTCTTATCTCTGTCTTCTACTTCCATCATTATCATCTCTACTGTATTATTCCCATATGTGACACCCTTCACGTTTATATCCTTCTTAGTCAGGAACATAACTCCACCCCCTTCCTTTTTCACTCTGTTTCTAATCCAATAATTATATGCATTATGTCCTACACTGTTGGGTGGTAGTGGACCTTTTAATTTTGTTTCTACAATTCCCATTATGTCTGGTTCTTTTTCCTTCAAATAATCATTCAGTTCATTCAATCCTGTTATTAATCCATCTATATTTGTGTAAGACACTCTTAGTTTTCTGCCACTTCCATTGTGTTCTCTGTTTCCCTTTTGTTTTTCTCTTGTATGTCGACTTTCTTTAGTTTCATATTCACTACTCTCCAATAGAATCTCTCTTTTTCTGACTCCGTTCTTATCTCGTTTTTTTCCTTTGCTTCAAGTCTTTTCTGTTTTTCTTCCTCTCTTTCCTCTTTATTCATTTCCCTTTTTATCCATACCTTTTTATATTGTTCACTTGTTGCTAGTTTCCCAGTTTTGGATAAGATATTCTCAGCCGTAGTTTGTGACCTGAATTTTATCTTGATTGGTCTGGTCTTGTCTGTACTATATTTCCCTAGCCTGAATTTCTCTTCGATTTGTTTCATTATTTCTGGTTCATCTTCCTGAACTAATTCTAGTAAATTTCTTACTTTTTCATTTTCTTCTTTGATTCTTGTGGTTCTATCTGGGTTATGTTTCTCTTCCATTACTAATATAATTATACATTTCTTTTTGTCTGCTAAGTCTCTTACTATATTCTCCTTCTGTCTCATCACTTTAATAACTGAGTTTTCAGTTTGTTCATTCATTTGCTGTGTGATTATGTCAGTGAATGCAACTTTGCTATTTTCTTGAATTTTTTTCCAACCCTCCTTGTTCTCCTTATTATTCTCCTTTAAGACTTTATTCTCATCTTTTACTTCTTTTAACTGTTTTTTTAATTCATCAATTTCCTTAGTTAAGTTTTTGTTCGCCTTCTCTAGTTCTTCCAATTTTTCAATTCTTCGTATAATATTGTCAACATGACCGAACCTACGCTCCAAGTCCTCGATCATCTTATCGACCTTCTCTTCTAGTCTTGTCAATCGGGGGGGGTGTCCCCCCCCCCCACCCTCTTTAAATCCCTGGAAAATATTCTCATCACTTTCTACTGTATTGCTCTTATCTATACTTCTAATCTTTACATTTTTATTAGACATTTCATCGTCGCTCAGCTGGTCGGGGGGCCTTTTGTTTATCTTTCGCCTGTCTGCCTGGGCCAAGTCTACTCCTTCCTCATTTCCCTCCATTTCCCTCAGTAATCCCTCCCCCTTTCCTCTTTCCCTACTTTCCTACTACTCCACGAGCAATTTCCCCCCACCCTGTAAATACAATAGGCACTTCTCTTTGCGTTGTGATCCACAAACTTCAATTCTCTTCAGAACGTCTTCTACGCCGTCCATTCGTTGAAGTGTGTGTGTGTGTGTGTGTGTGTGTGTGTGTGTGTGTGTGTGTGTGTGTGTGTGTGTGTGTGTGTGTGTGTGTGTGTGTGTGTGTGTGTGTGTGTGTGTGTGTGTGTGTGTGTGTGTGTGTGTGTGTGTGTGTGTGTGTGTGTGTGTGTGCGTGTGTGTGTGTGTGTGTGTGTGTGTGTGTGTGTGTGTGCGTGTGTGTGTGTGTGTGTGTGCGTGTGTGTGTGTGTGTGTGTGTGTGTGTGTGTGTGTGTGTGTGTGTGTGTGTGTGTGTGTGTGTGAGTAGATGAGTTCATTTATTTATTTATTTATTCATTTATTCATTAGTTAATTACTTAATTAATCAATAAATAAGTAGATAAATAAATCTATTTATAAATAAGTAGATGAATGAACAAGCAAATAAATAGACAAATAGTATAAGATGAAAAAATTCTACCACATTCACAAGTACAGTCATATTTTACACGTTAGACGATTTTATAAATGTATAGAAAAAATCCACTCCTAAAAGGGCTTAACGTGGAGTTTGCCTTTAAATGAAAGTTCACTGTTGATAAGAACCCTATCCAAAAATCAGAAGTCTACCCGGCTGCCACGTGATAATGTACGTGATAACTGCATAATAGAAAATCTAGTCATGACACCCATTCAGAATAATCTGGAGTCTGGCCTCTCTTACAAACAACAGTGTGGGCCATTACACAATAAAAAATCCCGATATAATGTTGTTAAGGGTGTTTATTTTGTGTTGTATTGTCCTCCCACTGATGATGAACACACAGATTGTTTATTTTTATTTCATCTCGATGATAATTGAAAGAAGCATAAGAGAATATTTTATGTAATTTGTTTTGTTTCTTACAGATACAAAAAAAAAATGGAATAAACGCCGCTGAACTGCAGAAGTGCAAGATTGAGAAAATCTGTGTCAAGAGTGTTGCATGTGTTATGATGACGACCTAGAGGTTCCAGTACCTAGGGTCACAATATAGAAACTGTATACAGCCAACCTTTTCGTATGAACTCTGAAATATCACATGATCCCAGGAACGAAAACCTCAAAGTGAACAGTGATCACTAAATG
>NC_134801.1:3192953-3195453 GCF_046742065.1 Oratosquilla oratoria
ATTATTATTATTATTATTATTATTATTATCATTATCATCATCATCATCATCATCATCATCATCATCATCATCATCATCATCATCATCATCATCATCATCATCATCATCATCATCATCATCATCATCATCATCATCATCATCATCATCATCATCATCATCATCATCATCATCATCATCATCATCATCATCATCATCATCATCATCATCATCATCATCATCATCATCATCATCCATCATCATCATCATCATCATCATCATCATCATCATCATCATCATCATCATCATCATCATCATCATCATCATCATCATCATCATCATCATCATCATCATCATCATCATCATCATCATCATCATCATCATCATCATTATTATTATTATTATTATTATTATTATTATTATTATTATTATTATTATTATTATTATTATTATTATTATTATTATTATTATTATTATTATTATTATTATTATTATTATTATTATTATTATTATTATTATTATTATTATTATTATTATTATTATTATTATTATTATTATTATTATTATTATTATTATTATTATTATTATTATTATTATTATTATTATTATTATTATTATTATTATTATTATTATTATTATTATTAGGGTGGGAAATGGTCCAATCGATGGAGTGGTGTGGGAAGTGTGGAGTTCCAGGAAAGAATCGTAGTGGAGAGTTGATGGTGGAAATGTGTCTAGAAAGAGAGTTGATGATAGCAAATACAGTGTTTCGGAAGAAAGTCAAGCATAAGTACACATGGGAGAGGGTGGTGGAGGGAAGGGTGGTAGATAGAGCGCTAATGGATTATGTAGTGGTAAATAGGATTATGATAGGAAGAGTTAAGGATGTATATGTGCTAAGGGGAGAGGGTGGGGGAATATCAGATCATTTTTTGGTGGAAGGTAAGCTGAGAGTGGAGGATAGATGGAGAAGGAGGAAAGGGACAAAAGGTAGGGAGGTTCTTAGAGTGAACTCCTTGAATGAAAAGGAAAAGGAGAAGGAGTACGAAAAGAAGCTGAAGGAGGAGTGGGAGGGAGTAAAGGATAGAGCAGAGATGGGTGTGGAGGAGGAATAGGGATGGTTCAAGGAGGGAGTCTTAAAGTGTGCAAGGATGGTGTGTGGAACAAGAAGGACAGGGGGAAATAGAAGAAAGGGTAGTGAATGGTGGGATGAGGAAACAAAGAAGGTTGGTTACAAAAGAGGACAGGGGAGTCATATGAGACGTACAAAGAAAAGAAAAGAGAAGTAAAGCAACGGTAAAGGAGGCAAAGAGGAGAGCAGATGTGAAATGGGGTAGGATTATGACAGAAAATTTTGAAAGTAATAAAAAGATGTTTTGGAAAGAAATTAAGAGAGGAAGAGGAGGCGAATCAAGTAGGGAAGAAAAGGTAAAAGGTACAGATGGAGAGTTGATAATGGAAGAGAGGGCAGTGCGGGGAAGATGGGCAGAATATTTTAGGGAGTTGCTGAATGTGAAGGAGGATAGGGAAGGAAAGATAGCTGCAGTGGGAAATGCGAAGAAAATGAGAGTGATGAGTGAGGAGAATGGAGGAGAAATAAGGATGGATGAGGTGAAGGCAGTTGTAAATATGATGAAAGCAGGTAAGGCGCCTGGTCTGGATGGATGTCATGCAGAATGTCTGAAAAAGGGAGGTTCAGTGATGGTGGACTGGTTGGTGAGGTTATTTAATGTTTGCTGGAGAGAGGGTAGAGTACCGGAGGACTGGAGTAGTGCCTGTATAGTTCCTCTTTACAAGGGAAAAGGGGACAAGTGTGAATGTAGTAGTTTCAGAGGGATTAGCCTGTTGAGTGTAGTAGGGAAGGCTTATGGGAGGATCTTAATTGAGAGGATTAGGAGAGGAACAGAAGGAGTAATTGGTGAGGAACAGTGTGGATTTAGGACGGGTAGAGGTTGTGTAGATCAGATCTTTGTGGTAAGACAGATATGTGAGAAAGCTATAGGAAAGGGGAAGGATGTTTTTTGGGCTTTTATGGATCTGGAAAAGGCTTATGATAGGGTAGACAGAAAGGCACTGTGGGAGGTTATGCAGATTTATGGGATAGGAGGAAAGCTTTTGGGAGCTGTCAAGAGTTTTTATGAGAGTAGTAGAACATGTGTTAGGATTAGAAATGGAGAGAGTGAGTGGTTTGAAGTAAAGGTGGGACTTCGTCAAGGATGCGTTATGTCGCCCTGGCTGTTCAACTTATACATGGATGGGGTGGTGCGAGAGGTGAATGCTAGGGTGGTGAGTCAGGGATTGGAGATGGTTAAAGAAAATGGAGAAAAGTGGGAGGTGAGCCAGCTGTTGTTTGCGGACGACACTGCGCTTGTGGCAGGGTCAGAGGAGGGATTGAGGAAGCTGGTGGCAGAGTTTGGGAGAGTATGTGATAGAAGAAAGCTGAAGATAAATGTGGGTAAAAGTAAGGTGATGAGATGTACAAGGGGTGAAAGTGGCAGTAGACTGGAAGTGAACATTAAGGGAG
>NC_134801.1:3207953-3230453 GCF_046742065.1 Oratosquilla oratoria
ACGGATTTTTTTTTTTTTTTTTTTTTTTCAAATGAGATAAAGCGTGTCATCGTAGCCACGAACTTGATAAGGGTAATAAGCAACATATTTAGAAGAAAGGTGTTTCATTGTTGACGCATACATGAATGAACTACCTGTCATTACCAAAGGACGGCAAGAATTAATAATCTATCATTCTTTTTAAGGCATCCTATGACTATTGCAGAGCTATGAAAGTATGATCACTAGTACAATACATCTATTTGTAACTATCTCCATTGATTTTAGCTGTAGTAACATTTGGTTATCCGTGTTTGTAGCTGTCTATATTCGTAAATACAGATATAAATTCTTCCCAGCAACATCCGGCAACTCAATGGCACTCTGTGGGTACCTATGTCCGATCATTATTTTTCAAGAATTCTTGACGGGTGCAAAGTCCCACCAGTCACGCTCTATAATTCATTCTTGTTCCTAAATTCACCAACTTGTGTGAGTGTAAGTAAGTGTGTGTGTGTGTGTGTGTGTGTGTGTGTGTGTGTGTGTGTGTGTGTGTGTGTGTGTGTGTGTGTGTGTGTGTGTGTGTGTGTGTGTGTGTGTGTGTGTGTGTGTGTGTGTGTGTGTGTGTGTGTGTTGTATATACATACATATATATATATATATATATATATATATATAGTATATATCAGGGGAAAAATACTTTATATATACATATATACATATATATACATATATATACATATATACACATATACATATATACATATATATAAGGGGGAAAAATACTTTTTTTTTCTGCCAGAGCCTTTTTTTTCACCAGAGCCATTTTTTTAATTACCAGAGCCATTTTTCATACTTCCAGAGTCATGTTTTTTGCAGTTCGATTTCCTTCAAACTATTGGAAGTTTAATTCATTACTCATGTGCATGAAAAATAACTTTTTCTTTCTTTTAACAAATCAGCCTTTAATTTTGGAGTAGAGGGGGATGGGTGAAACTAATCGGCAGACACAGCGCCTCTGTTTCCACTGGCAGTGGTTGAGAGTGGAAATGCACGACAAGCCTTGCACTACACCATTAGTGTACCATCACTGCCCCGATCCACTTCAAGCCAATCTAGGTTCCATGAGCGTATAGTAGATTCATGCTTTACTGGTTTTCGTTTTCCTTGGCCCTTGCCCGTAGAGTTTGAATTAGTCTTTGCTGGTCCAGAAGCTGTTCCTGCCGTCAAAACACTCACCCTCGATTCTGAAAAGACTGAATCTGAGGGCAAACCATCTTCACTCATCTTCACTCGCTTCACTAGAAATCGCTCCATGATATACGATTATCGAAAGTTTGGCATGGACGTGACGTAAACCTAAGATAGCTAACAAATCATTTTCTATTTTTGTATTTTTTATTCTCCCTCCAAAGATCCATATTTATGAACTAAATATATAATTATCAAATGTTCATATTTATACTTAAATTTATTTACTTTCAATTATTAACCAAACATTTTATTCTATTTTGTTTTCTCATAAATACGCAAACGAGGTTATAAATGAAATTTCCCAGTTTCCCTCCTAGGCCTCGAGCGAGTTTGCATATATACAGTGTACGTATGCATGCGGTGATGGGGTATTGGGTATGGTGCATTGTACATGTAGGCAGCGCGTTGATTGGGCAACTAGCTGCATGCAACCAATGAACTTCCCTTCATACAGGTACCATGCAACTCGCAACTAGCGACATTATGTAGCACGATAGCCGTGTAGAGTCTAGTCAACATGTACTATAGTATACGCGCACATGCAGCTGATACGAAGCTAGGCTAGGTAAGCCATTGAACTCTAGCAGCTATACCGCGTACACATACGTACGTCCATCAACAAATTAAAGTTGATTGATGCATTCCGTTTATGATGTCGATTGATAATGCAATGAATGATCACGGGTAAGTTATGTTTGCTCTGATCCTTTCATCAATGGTGATGGGATTCAGGGATTGCCAAATGATGGATAATGCATGAAAAACGTTGAATCTTGCAGCGGGAGCGATTTTTTGTGGGGGATCGCTCCCGCTATTGGATTTGCGAGAGCGACATTCGAGCTTTCCCGAGCGAAATCGCTCGTCGCTCCCGTGTATTTTTTTCGCTGGTATATACATATATATATATATATATATATATATATATATATATATATATATATATATATTTATTTATTTATCTATTTATCTATTTATATACGGATATTGAAGACGTGACCTCACATATGTTTGTGGAAAGCAGAATCTCGTGACGTCAATTCGTCGTTGCTGACGCCCAGCCGCCTCCAGGCTAGGAACACTAAAACCACAAAGAAATTAGAGTTCCACTTTCCTTTCCATGCACAGTCTTAAGATATAATACATTGCGTGGATCGTGACACATTCCCTCTTAAAGTCTGATACTTAAGAAAGAGATTCAGCTAGAAAAAAAATATATATATACATATATATATATATATATATATTTTTTTTTTTTTTTTTTTTTTTTTTACTTTTCAAGGCCTTCTTCCCATAGTGCCTGATTTGCCTTTTTTTTTTTTTTTTTTTTTTTTTTACTTGCCAAGGGCTTTTTCTCATATTGTCTGTTGAGCGAGGTATTCTCTTGCATACTGTTCTTCCAGTTTTTCCTCATTCTCTTGCATACTGTTCATCCAGTTTTTCCTCATCTCTCGGATACATATTGCTAGTCCTTCCACGCCTCAGTTGTTTTTTACTCCTTGATCGACTACTAGATGGTGTAGCTGCTGCCTGAGCTGCGGTTGTTACATCTATTTCAACACTTTTTCCTGCGCTTTTTTATTTCCCTAAAGTTTTCTGACAAAGTTTCACTTACCTCTTCTATAAGGTTGTTCACATCAATGGAATTGGTTGTTGAAGTAAAGAGTGTTGGGCAAGAAAGGCAGACGTTTATGCTCTGCTTCCATGACTACAATTAAGGGCACTGGCTGTTACACAGTTCATTACAAATGGGAGACTGGAACTCATTCTCAGAGTTCAGTGTAAGTGATTAGAGTATGTAATGCTTGATTTATATATATATATATATATATATATGTATATATATATATATATATGTATATATATATATGTATATATATATATGTATATATATATATATATATGCTCACACAAAAATGCGACACTTCCCAAATCCCCACCAAAATATTTCTATTTCTTCTACTGTTATTTCATTATATTCCAAATATTCACTATTATATGTTCCCTCTGAGTGAGGAGCACGAATAATAACTAACCTGCATGCAAAGGTGGTTTTGCTTAGAATGACGCCTTGGGTGTTTGGGCGATCCGGTCGTATTCCTACTCTTCCCATGGAAATGGGGTATTGGCTGCTTGTTATTGTGGCAAAGTAGGATGCAGTTGATACTTTAGGGTCTATATGGGGCGCCCCTATGGACCAGAGCCACACATCATTTTGTCTATGATAGAGGAAAAATCTGTTCATAGAGAAATGATGACACTTTTATACTACGACTGTCCCTCCGTTATGCTGTCCCCCAACCCCTTGTTGCTGTCCTGTACCATTTCTGTGAGTATTCTTTTTTCTGTGGTGGCGGAAAAGAACACTGCCACCAAGTATTCCCACTTGGATCGTAAGAGGCGAGAAGAAAGGGACGGGGATTGGGACTAGGCATCCTTCTCCTTGTAGCCCCACAGGGCACATTCCTAAAAGAAAATGTAAAGACATAAGAGGGTCTGGGAGTTTTCCGACCAGCACCCTAAGGTTTGGGTCTTTTAATGTGCGTGGATGTGGTACAGATGAGAGTAAGAGGGAAGAGATAGGTAGTATGTTTGTGAGAAGAAAGACGGATGTGTTGGCTTTGAGTGAAACTAAGTTGAAAGGGAAAGGTGAGTGTAAGTTTGGGAGTGTAAGTGGGAGGTTATCAGGAGTGAAGAGAGGGCGAGGGAGGGAAGGGGTGGCTATTCTAGTAAGTGAAGAGATAGGTAAACGTGTAGTGGAGTGGAAGGAGGTTTCCTCAAGGATAATGTGGATGAAGGTGAAACTGGGAAAGGAGATGTGGGTCTTTGTAAGTGCATATGGGCCTGGCAGTGAGAAGAGTGTAGAAGAAAGGGAGGCCTTTTGGATATATCTAAATGAGTGCATAGAGGATTTAGGGAGAAATGTCAATGTAATAGTACTGGGAGACCTTAATGCTAGGGTAGGAAATGGTCCAATTGATGGAGTGGTTGGAAAATGTGGAGTCCCAGGAAAGAATCGTAGTGGAGAGTTGATGGTGGAAATGTGTCTAGAAAGAGAGTCGTTGAGAGCAAATACAGTGTTTCGGAAGAAAGTCAAGAATAAGTACACATGGGAGAGGGTGGTGGATGGAAGGGTGGTAGATAGAGCGTTGATGGATTATGTAGTGGTAAATAGGATTATGATAGGAAGAGTTAAGGATGTACATGTGCTAAGGGGAGAGGGTGGGGGAATATCAGATCATTTTTTGGTGGAAGGTAAGTTGAGAGTGGAGGATAGATGGAGAAAGAGGAAAGAGACAAAAGGTAGGGAGGTGCTTAGAGTGAACTCTTTGAATGAAAAGGAAAAGGAGAAGGAGTAGAAGAAGCTGAAGGAGGAGTGGGGGGAGTGAAGGATAGAGTAGAGATAGGTGTGGAGGAGGAATGGGGATGGTTCAAGGAGAGAGTCACACAGTGTGCAAAGATGATGTGTGGAACAAGAAGGACAGGAGGAAATAGAAGGAAGGGTAGTGAATGGTGGGATGAGGAAACAAAGAAGGTTGTAGAAGAGAAGAAGCGAGCTTTCACAGATTGGTTACAAAATAGGACGAGGGAGTCATATGAGAGGTACAAAGAAAAGAAAAGAGAAGTAAAGCACAAGGTAAAGGAGGCAAAGAGGAGAGCACATGTGAAGTGGGGTAAGAGTATGACAGAAAATTTTGAAAGTAATAAAAAGATGTTTTGGAAATAAATTAAGAGAGGAAGAGGAGGCGAATCAAGTAGATAAGAAAAGGTAAAAGGTGCAGATGGAGAAATGATAATGGAAGAGAAGGCAGTAAGGGGAAGATGGGCAGAATATTTTAGGGAGTTGCTAAACGTGAAGGAGAATAGGGAGGGAAAGATAGTTGCAGTGTGAAATGCTAAGAAAATGAGAGTGATGAGTGAGGAAAATGAAGGAGAAATAAGGAAGGATGAAGTGAAGGCAGTTGTAAAGATAATGTAAGCAGGTAAGGCACCTGGTGTGGATGGATGCCATGCAGAATGTCTAAAAAAAGGAGATACAGTGATGGTGGACTGGCTGGTGAGGTTACTTAATGTTTGCTGGAGAGTGGGTAGAGTGCCGGAAGACTGGAGGAGTGCCTGTATAGTTTCACTTTACAAGGGAAAAGGGGACAAGTGTGAATATAGTAGTTTCAGAGGGATTAGCTTGTTAAGTGTAGTTGGGAAGTCTTATGGGAGGATCTTGATTGAGAGGATTAGGAGAAGAACAGTAATTGGTGAGGAACAGTGTGGATTTAGGACGGGTAGAGGTTGTGTAGATCAGATCTTTGTGAGAAAGCTATAGGAAAGGGGAAGGATGTTTTTTGGGCTTTTATGAATCTGGAAAAACAAGATGAACTCCTTTACCGCCCAACAACACCCACAAAAACCATTATAACAATACTGGATCTGTACTACAAAGGACATATGAACACCTACAAAGAAGACGAAAGAACACTCCGCCATATCATCACATGTAACATTCGACCCACCAACCCAGACACTAAGATACGCCTAATCGTATACTACAAAACCTCTAAAACACACACCCTGGTAATGAAGAACAATAGCCAGCCCAAAATCTCTCCTCTACAAGAAGTCAACGTCGTGTATAAATTTGATTGCCCTGTCGGTGATTGTCAGCACCGCACCTCCTCATGCACTGGCATGACCTCTATGACCCTCTCCAAAAGACTCACATACCACCTCCAGAATGGCGCCATCAAGACACACATAAGCGAACACAAAACCACCATCACCACAGAAACACTAAACGAAAACACTAAAATCATCTACAAGGCTCACGTCACCCTTTGCCTTAAGATGGCCGAAGCAGTGAACATTTACATCGGAAAACCTTCCATTAACATACACCTCATGCCCACAACCACATCCCAAACAGTAGACGCACATACGAGTGGAGGCTAATGAAATAAAAGAAAAGGAAGAATGTGAGGTTGAGCTTGGACCTGATTCTGTAATTGATAAGGAAGAGTTGGTGAATGAGCAAACGAGGGATGCAATTTTGAAACATTTATGGAGAGAAGTAGAGAAGGAGGAAACCATTGATCATGAATATACAAAATCAACTTTTGATGAGAAACTGGATGCCTCCAGAAAGTCCTCCAAACGAGCATTGGATGCTTAGAAAGTAAATAGTAGTCTCCAGGAAGATATGGTATTAGTTCTATTCCCTGTACAAGGAAACCCTTTGAAAGCTAAATTCAGTGTTCCATGGTAAATATAAAGGAGGAAGGGTGATGTAAACTACTTGGTGGAAATCCCAAGAAGACGCAAAGAAACTTAGCTGTACCATATGAACATGATTAAGTCATATTATTAATGAATAATGAGAGTAATGTATTCGAGCAAGAACTAATGTGGTGGTATTGTGAAAGATGAAATTGCTGGCGATGATCGAGACCTAGTAATTGAATGTAATGGACGTATTCTTCAGAAGTCAACTGTACTGTGTAGCCTAGATTGTAAAATAATGCACTTGGATGTTAAACAGGAAAATTATGTAACTGATATTGGTCATAAGTACAAGGAACTGTTTCCTGATTCCCTTTGGAGAACAAATGTAATGACCTCTAATATTGAAGTAGAGAATGTACCACCAATCAAGCAAAATCCATACAGAGAACTCATAAAAAAGGAAGTGGAATACATGTTCAAGAATGATTTGATAGCAAAAAAGCAACAGTCCCTGGAGTTTACCCTGTGTACTTATTCCTAAATCAGACGGAAATGAATTTAGATTTTATACGGATTATAGGATAATAAATTTAGTATTTAAGGGAGATTATTATCCCATCTCTAGGATTAATGACTCCATAGAACACTTGGGTAATGCTAAATTTCTTACGAAGATTGATTTATTGAAGGGTTTCTGGCAAGTAGGGTTAACGAAAAGCAGTGACTGTTTCCAGAGACTTGTTAATGAAGTACTGAAGGATATTTGAAATTGTGTTGATTACAGTGATGATATGCTGTTCACAGAAACTTGAGAAGAGCATTTTGTACTTTAGGGGAGAGTATTTGAGAGGTTGAACGAAGCATACCTCATTGTAAATTTGATGATTTTGTGAAAGGTTATGTAGATTACTTGGGTTACAAAGTTGGACAAGGAAAGATACAACCTGTAGATGCAAAGATCAGGGATATTGTGAACATTCCTTACCCAACATGTAAGAAAGAATTGCTAGGATTCTTGGGTATGGCTGGCTATTACAGGGTATTCTGTAAGAACTTCTAAGATGTACCTTTGCCTCTAACTAGGTTGCTATCAAAAAGGATTAAGTTTAACTGGACCAAGCATTGCGAGGATTCTTACAATAAAATTAAGATGTTATTAACAAATGCTCCTGTACTAACCACGCCAAATTATGATAAGCCTTTTAAGTTGTATGTGGATGTCAGTAGCAATGGAGTAGGTGGTGTATTAATGCAAGAGGGCAAGTGTCGAACATCCAGTGGGCTACTTTTCAAAGAAATTCTTGGAGTACCAAATAAACTATAGTACAATAGAGAAAGGGGCACTGGCTCTAATTTTATGTCTACAACATTTCCATGTATACGTAAAGGGGACAGGGATGTCAGTAGAAGTATATACTGACCACAATTCTTTAGTGTTTTTGTATGAAATGAGAAATTGTAATCAAAGATTGATGAGATGGTGTATACTTCTGCAGGATTATGATCTAATTGTTAACCATGTGAAGAGTAGGAACAATGTGATAGCAGATGCATTGTCACGTGTTCCAAAAAGCTGTGAGGCATCTTGAGGAGATGGCTCACATCTCATTGTACAGTGGGGGAGGGAACGGGGTGTTACGGTCTTTACAAATATAAAATTTGATTACAATCACCCCTGCACCCTTTTCTTTTGTTTTGGATGCTATAGGTTGAATTTTGTTACCCCGTAAAAACAGCGCAATGTTTTATATTGTTTTAGAAGATTACGCATGGTTATTTAAATATCTTATTATGAAAAATAATAAGGAATGTGGTGAAGTGCTATTTGATGCATAATGGAAATGAATATGTAATTCGCTAGAGAGAACCATTGTTACGGATGGATAATACGTATGAATCAAATGACCAGTTAGTTCAGTCGTGGGGATTGAGATTACCAGCTTAATCCTGGAAGAGAAAGCTATCGATCTGCTGTGGTCGCCAAAGGCAGCTGGTTGAATTTTGGGAAGTCTAAGAGAGACATTTCGGTCTCGAAATTTATCAGAGTTGGGTTATTTATAGTCCAATCGGAGAAGCCGACTACGACCCCTGAGAGTTAAAGGTCTTAGTGATATTGAAGACATTTATGTCCCATTTGACGATATGTGATTATATTTGTATACATACACACACACACACACACACATATATATATATATATATATATATATATATATATATATATATATATATATGTATATATATATATATATATATGCAAAGTAGACCACTTGGAAAAAGAAATTAACGAAGCAGAGCGCTTTCGTATATTACATCTTCAGTGCAAAAAGTACATAGATAATAGAAATACATAGATTATATATACATGAAAAATGAACAAGGACAGTTTACAAAAGGGTAGAGGACAATTTACCCCCTCTGAGGCGGGCTGTCAAGTCGCAAGTGTCAATGCGTCCGCTAATGAGGGTAGGGCGACATTAGGTCACAGCCGCAGGGTTACATTTTACCTGTTATTATTTTGCTTATTTCTTGAAAGGTAAAATTGTCGAGTTTATATAAGCCCTTGTGTAGGTTGGTATTTTGATCACTGGTGGTATGGATCAAAATAGACTCTATTAAGTTTCTTACTATTATGTTGTTAGTATAATAGATTGCATGGGCATTACCCCATTGGGTTAATGCCCATGTCCATGCCCGTCTTATTTTTTGCATAAGGGGGCGGAGAGGGGGGATCGCCGAATTTATGAAGCGGCCTTGCTGTGGATGTGCTGTGTCTTGCGACACTGCTTCTGACCCAGGTCAGTGGACAAGACGCAGGGATGACCTGTCATCCAGGAGGTGCCAAGATAAGAGGGAGGGAGGAGGGTGGAGGGGAGTGGAATATGTAGAGAATGGAATGGGTGGGAGTGGTTTCTATGCCTTTTTCTTTTTGGCTACCCCCCGTTTAAGGGGGGAAATCCGTTGGTATATGTATGTATGTATGTACTGTAGTTCCATCCACTTCTGATTTCCACACTATTACAATTTTTCTTTTCTTTTTCAAAATGTTCAATCCATCCCAACATTCTTTGATCATACCTATCTGCCAGCTCTTTCCACCCTAACTCTCAGCCTCAGCCCCACATTTTTTTACATTAGATATCCAATCTCGTAACCCCCACCATAATTTATAACACTTCACTTGAAACATATTCAGGCCCTTCCTTTCTGCTTCCTTCTTATACCAAGTCAATACAGTGACGTGGGTACACTCCCGAGATTCCTATTTCTCATGAGTTTTTAATTACCCACGGAGATGTTGTTCCTTTACTCTATAGCTCACCTTTAACCCCACCCCTACCCCGAACTCCTCCATTTCTAAACTACTTAAAGCTTTCCATTCCCTATAGTTTTTCACCCTTTAAACTGACCTCCAACTCACTGGCAGCTTTAATTACTGCACATCTCATTACCTTACCTTTGCCAACATCTAATGTCAGATTCCCTCTTGATCATACAATACCAAACTCAGATAATAAGTGCTTCTGCCTATCCTCATCTACAAATGCAGTTACATACTTTACGTATGTAACTGCAATCGGTTCACCTCCCACTTCTTTCCATTCTCATTTATTAACTAAAAATAACTGCCTAGCATTCTCGCCTCCCTGTCCATCTTATCTATGTACACGTTGAACAACCATGATAACTACAATAGGTTTGGGTTGATGAGAATGTAAAGTCAATATGTCTTTAGGTTATTTTACTAGGACCGTGTGGTCGGAACAACAATGCACGTCTCAATCGACCACAACAAGCTTACCCAGTGTCAGCGGGGTTACAATACAACATAGAAAACACTATATTTCTCCCTTTTATAAAAACACATAACATATAATTACAAGTCCATCCTACCTAGAACATCTCTAGGTTAGTTGCTCTGAATAATCTTAGTGTGTCAAGGTCTTCTCTTGGAGTTTCTACATTAGTATTATCTCCATTGACAGGCGAATTCAACACTGCATTATTAGAAACATCTACTCTGACGAGTTATCTATGGAAGTATTATTTGCATTGTCTAATACTTCACTCTTAGGTTTGCCAAAATCACTCACAAATCTAGGTGTAATATGATCTGTATGTCTTTCCCACATGATACCTCCCAAACTTTGGACCTTCACGGAAAACCCTTACCAAAATTGCTAACAAACACTGCATCATCTATACCATATAAGGGATCTTCCTCAACACACATTTTATTACTTAATCTACTGGAAGATCTGTCCTGAACTCTAACAGATTCTACAGTACCCTTGAAAACCCTAATAAACATTATCTCCGCCTGAGACTTACCAGTGGAAGAATTGATCATTCTTCGGTAATTATATAGGAATCTACATACTCTAGTATGCAGATCACCCTTCTGAAAATTTTCCAACCCCCCTTTGAATGTTTTCACTGCCCGTTCCGCCAGTCCATTTGAGGATGGATGATAAGGCGCTGGTGTTACATGTCTAATGACATTTTTTTCTTAGAAATGCCTCCATTTCATTAGAAACCAGATTAGGAGCCTTGTCTGACGCTCTAACATCCGGAATACCGTAGTTACCAAATCGCTGTCTCAAATGTCTCATCGTTTTAGTAGATGTTGTGGCAGAAGTAAAATGAACATCTATGACCCTACTGTCGGAATCTACAACCGTAAGGAAATGTTTACCATAAATAGGTCCTGCATAGTCTATACACAATTTAGACCTTGGTTTACCAACGTTAGGGCAAGACAATGTAGGAGCTTTAGGATTCTTAAATTTTTTAAAACAGATACTGCAATTCTTAGTGACTTCTCCAATGTATTGGTCTACCTTTGGTCACAATACCTTAGCTACTGCTTTTATAGCAGCTATACCATTGTGACCACTATGTAAATGATTTAACACTTTAACTCTTAAATCTACAGTAATCAAGATTCTGTTTCTATACAAAATTACATAATTATGAAGAGATAAATCATCTTTTACAGCAGCATATTCTAACAATGACATGCTCTTTTGACCATCCCAGTTTTAAACAATTCTTAAACGGAACAAATACAGCATCTCTATTTGTCATCTGTGTAATAGTCTGAAAAGAAATATTATTAAAATCAAAGTTTTCGACTAATTTTGAATATTCAGCTGGCGTACCAGACTGCAAATCACCAGCAAAACTACTTTTAATAAATTCAAAAACATTATAATGAATTGCATTCCATCGGAATTTTACACCTTTCTTAACAAATTGTACATGAGCGATAGCTTTGATGATTCTTTTTTTATTACAAATTTGCAATAACAGCTTATCATCCCTAGAAAACATTATCAATCTTCTATAGAAGCAGGACATGGACAATCAAGAATAGCTTTTATTATCTTTGCCGACATTTTCATTCTTTCTCCATCAAAATTATCCAAATATGTAGATTCAGCAAAACTACTCTTAATACCTTCAAAAACATTATAATGAATTGCATTCCATCGGAATTTTACACCTTTAACAAATCATACATGGGCGATAGCTTTGAGGATTCTTTTTTCACAAACTTGTAATAATAGGTTATCATCCCTAGAAAACATTATAGTTCTTTTATAGAAGTAGGACATGGACAATCAAGAATAGCTTTTATTCTCTTTGCCGAAGGTTTAATTCTTTCACCTGATATGTGGCAACCTAGATAGTCAATAGATCTACCATTCAAACCAGTTTTACTTTTATTTATTTGGACATTATGTTCTTCTAAGAGTTCTAAAGCTCTTCTCAATCTTGTATTATGTTCTACTTGAGTAGTACCATTAATGATAATATCATCTAGATATGCAGCCACACCATTCAACTTGACAAGTGTGTGTGTGTGTGTGTGTGTGTGTGTGTGTGTGTGTGTGTGTGTGTGTGTGTGTGTGTGTGTGTGTGTGTGTGTGTGTGTGTGTGTGTGTGTGTGTGTGTGTGTGTGTGTGTGTGTGCGTGTGTTCCATCGCCAAGGTCTTGGATCACATATTGGACTTGTGATCGATAGCTAATACACTCCCGGATGAGAGCTCAGAGCTCATATATGGCTCGATCTATGGATAATGTTGTGACCTTACATATACACACTTACTCCTTCCCACTAGAGTCGGAGAGCCCGGTCGAAGTGCGGCGATGCTGAAATGTTAGTCTTGGGCGAGCCTTGAACTTGAATCGCTGATTTAGCGGTCGAGCGCGATACCACCACACCATCGAGCCGTGTGTTTGTGAGTGAGAGTGAATGATTGTGTTTATGTGTTGAAGGAGGTAGTGATAGTACAGTTTTCACATTAACACTCTTACACAAGCAAATGAAATTTTCTCTCGCAAATTTTATGCAAGAGTTCTCTTCCACCATTTCATTTTAACTGAATAAGATGGCCTGGCGTTAGCAAGAATAAAAACTGTGCAAGGCGTTATTGTAGCGAAAGGGTTGATAGAAACTGCCTTATTAATTACGGTGACGCGACCTTAGCTGAATAAAATAAATTGGTGTTAGCAAGAATGATACCCGTATAAGGCGTCGTTGTAGCAAAGGGGTTCATAGAAATAATCATAATCTATTCATTACAGTGACACAAAATTGCTGAATAAAATCGACTGGACCATACCACCATACCGAATGGGTTGACACTGCCTTCGCCTTTACTGTAGTGGGTCTTCTTAGCTGAATCAAACCGTCTGGTATTGGCCAAGATAAAATATAAATTGTCAGTGGTAAAACGGATTATCGAAAGCCTTAACTCCAATAAGTGTGGTGAGACTCTCTTACCTGAATGAAATCGTCAACGAAGAGAAATGGTTGAAAAACGTGCTAGATAAAGTGACACCTCTTGTTTTGCAGAACGTAACCCTGACGGTGCATCTGACGAGAAGGCGGCCAAGTATCCACACGGGCTACTTCGAGTATCGACTCTGTCCTCGAAACCACCTGCTTACCTTGGAGGACGACCAATGCTTTCAACATTTGCTCGAGGTAGTGCCCTTTTCATTATCCGTCTATTCATTCAACTCATTTTGTGTCGCCTGTTCTGATTACCCCGTACTTACTGCATAGTAACATGCATCCAATACTTTAGGGACTTTTTTGTAGTACCCTTACGGGGCATAGCAACACATCATTCGTCTATGTTAGATTCTAGAAATCCTTACTCATAAAGAAATAATAATACTTTTGTACTACAGATGTCCCTCCATGCTTTCCTTTTAACCTGTCCTTTACAACTTCTATGACTCAACCCTTCCTGGTTCCCACTGTGACGGGATGAAATAATTTTGCCAACTTTTTTTCCATGAATGTCGTAAAAGGCGATGTGTTTTTGATAGAAACAGAGAAGAAGTTAGAAAGCCATTTAGTGAATATATTCTCTTAGTTAAAAGAAAAGAAAATAAGATATGGTACCTGACTGCAACCCAGTCTTCAGTGCTTGTGAATTGAAAGGGGGTGTAAACAGTGGAAACGGTTAAGAAACACTGACTTAATGAGCTCACGATGCTGAGAAATAAGATAGATTGGGTTTGGCGCTTTATCTTTAAGTGTGAGCTGTATATGAACTAATAACATGAACAGGTAGTTTATTCCAAACATTTACAATGCGGTTAAAGAAAAAGTTATATTCATTTCTGTTTGATTTCTTATAAACTATTTTCTAACCAACATTTTTCCGACATTACTACGATCCACAATAAAATAATCATCTATGCTCACACCAACGAAACCATGGAGCAATTTAAAGACTTCAATTAAATCACCCTGCATTCTACATTTGGACAAGCTAGATAGATTAAGTTCATTTACCTTGGGTTTACAGTCATGACTTCGGCCACGACAACACCACGATCTCGTAATCGTGGTGTTGTAAATAGTTTTCATGATGGTTTTCAACGATTCGTAACCCTTGATGAAAATCATCACAACAACCACTCACGACAAAGCAACAATTGGTCGTGGCGTTGTCGTGGCCGAAGTCGTGACTGTGTAAACCCACACTTAGACGCTCTTCATAGGATTTATTACATAAACGAGGGATAATTTTCGTGATTCTACGTCGTACCCTTTCCGATTTATCTGTCTTTTCTAAGATATGGGGACCAAAATTGAACACAATAGTCAATATAAAGTCTTACAAGAGAATAATGTAGTCTCTTGTTTATAAACCACCACCCCTCGTCTTTCTCACATGGACGTTATGAATAACACTGGGCAATTTTTTTTTTTTTTTTTTTTTTTGCCTGATGTTTGAAATATTTCAGCGAATTTTTATGTGATTTTGCCTGCTGAATTAAAAAATTACTTCAGTTTTCTCCTATCAGGTCTAGTTTTCTGACTCTTCTTATTTCCATTTTAGTTACGTTGGATGATAGAAATCCTTATAAAAATCTTTTCGAACAGTATACGAGAATTGATATTTGGTGGCTTTTGGAATTAAACAAGACTGTTTCCTTAATAAAGTACCTTATTCATACATGAGCAAAACATAGGAAGAAATAGCGAGGCCATTATACAGAAAAGAGCACACATAGAAAAATAAAAGCTTTATGGCAGAAAATTCAAGGAATAAATTTACGTTTCTTTGTGCGCCGTGAATGTTGAGCCGCTGGTGAATCTCGTTTTAAACACCAGCAGTAGTCTGCCATCATCACAGAGTCCCAACGTCCTTGGTACCGAGTTTCCATCTCCTTGATGTCCTGATGAAATCGTTCGCCTTGTTCATCGCTAACATCTCCGAGATTTTCAGGAAAACGATCAAGGTGACTGAAAAGAAAATGCATTTTGATGCTCATATTTGCACCAATTTCATCAAAAGTTGATATTAAGTTGGCAACAAGATCCTTATAGTTGTCACTTTTGTGGCTCACAAGGAAATTTTGCACTACTTCAACAAATACGCGCCATGCTGATGCTTCAGGTTCACTCATCGTTTTCATGAAGTTTGTGTCTTTCAAGAGCTTACGGATTTGAGGTCCATCAAAAATCCCTGCTTTCAGTTTTTCAATCGTCAGTTCTGGAAATACATAGCAGATATATTTGAAACAATCCCCATTTTTGTCAAGAGCTTTGACGAACTGCTTGATCAGTCCGAGTTTGATGTGCAAAAGGGGTTAAATGACCTTATCTCGCTCAACTAAAGGTTCCTCCGATATATTGACAGCTCTACATGGAACCATATTTGTTCGAGGCGGTCAGTCTTTCTTAACATAGTGGTTTACTCGGTCTCTGCTGTCCCACATGCAAAGAAAGCATGGCTATTTGGTATAACTAGATTGCTGTCCCATGAGAAAATTCACCATCTTCCAAGTCAACACAGATGACCCATTTATGATCATGGTACCCTATCTTCTTTAAAACTAACTTAATTTTCTCATATTTTTCCGTAAGAGTTGTTGAGTGGGCAAGTGGGACAGAGCCATACAAATTCCCGTTGTGCAACAATACACTTTTTAAACTACGCTAAGAGCTGTCTATGAAAATACGCCATTCATCTGGTTTATATTCCTCAATACCAAGTTTTTTAAGAAGCCCACTAATATCTCTGCAATAAACCAACTCTCCCTCTTTTATATAAAAAAAAAAAAGGGAACTCTTCATGCCGACTCCAATAAAAGGTTATACGGACACCATTCTCAAGAAGATTCTTTTCTTTCAGTCGGGAAGCCAACAGTTTTGCTGAGTTTTTGGGGAGGTTCAAGTCTTGAACTAGATCATTCAGCTCCTCCTGGGAGAAAAGCTGAGGTAAAGTCGTACCTGAAAAGTCTTCATCTCCAGTGTCATCTTCAGGTGATGAGATTTCTTCAGTTGAGGGTAAAGTTATCTGAGGCAAGACACTGAAGACAATGTGGAACCGGTCTGATAGCTGAGGCAAGATTAGGATAGACAAGCGTTTGTCGGTTTTTCCTGTTAATACACTTCAAATTTAGGGCACAAAAGTAGCAGTCGTCTAGGTGATTTTTGGGCTCCCGCCACACCATTGGTACAGCGAATCATACTTTTCCTTGTCCCTTTAGTCCACTGTCGCATATGCTCTGTACATTGTTTGCAAATACTATGCGGTACCCAGTATTTATCTTGGTCTCCCAGCTTGACCCCAAAATATGCCATATAAGCTCTTTCAACAAATTCCGTGATGTTTTTCTGATTTTCAGGTAAAGTGTATTCTCCACAAACGTAACAAAACACATTTGGAGAATTTACGCAAAACCTTCTGGAAGACGACATCTTGCTCATTTTCTATTGCTGAATTCACCACATCTCAAAAAATCTGGAAAAATAGAACATTAGAATTAGATATGGCAAAGAAAATTAGAGTGAACGTACGCACATTGTGATTATACAGAAATTCGGTAACTTCAAAACTAGACCTGATTGGTCAAAATGAAGGTTATTTTTTTATTCAGGAGACCAATGTCCTATAGGAATGACTTTTATTTCCTGAACACCAAAAACCTTGTAGACCAGTGTAATAGATATGATGAACAATTTCATAAAGAATTTTCAAAAGAAGCAACTATATATTATATATTTCATCATGATATATTTACGTGGGAAATACTTGTCAATAGATGGCAACTTCAGCGATCTTCTAATTCCAATAAAAAAAGGAAAGTAAAAAATACATACTACAATCAATTCTGGGAATTACATACTCTTCAGTGATAGTAATAATTGAAAAATCCACCCAGTTGAAAAAAAAAATTACTACTGATGTACAGCTGCCCCTACAATCTATGAGACGTAAGACTGGAGACACTTTAAGACTTACATACCGTAAAAGTTCGACGTAAATGAACAATCGTGCTACAGTTTCACAGAAAGCGTCGGTCATTTTAGTACTTGGAAGTAAAAGTAGTTGTACATCGTGAAAAGTATAAGCACTAAGTGCAACTTTGAGGCAAAAAGCATATGTTAGGGTGGCTGTTAACTGCTGCTCCCGAAGTGTCATCTTTACACTGAGTGCATGGGCAGCCATGGTAAATGGCAGTTATTGATAGTCGTTGGGATCGTATTGGAGCCTGAGTACCTCCAAGTATAAGTGTGTCAACTATTTATTTATACATACTGCTGGAACATTTAAGGATCAGCCAAGAGTGATACATTCAAATGTTAATGCAAGTACCAGTGTCTATGGAATGAAAGGGGACCCATTTTCAATGTGCTAATTTTACATAGAAAATCAGTCACTCCAATCCGGTACATTATGCAAGAACTTCTACTAATTCCATTCTCTTCTCATCCTACTCACAAGCTTGCGAGTTCACCAGGCACGACTCGGGCAGAGGTGAGCAGCGGAATGGGTAAAGTGAGCCACGACTATCGACTCCCGTCTGACGTCACGTGTACAGCGTGCGTCCTGCAGGTGAGCAATACCTTATTATCTCTTCATATCAACCCGTTGCAGTAAAGGGTATCTGGTCGTTTCGCTACATGGCCAGTTCGCTACCGACCATTTCGTTACATTGCTTGGTCGTTTCGCTACATTTCTTCGGTCGTTTCGCTACATTTCTTCGGTCGTTTCGCTACATTTGCATTTGAAAAACGAATATGATAAAAAAATACAATGTGTGCAGGTTTATAAAGTCATTTTCGTTTCACTACATGGCCAGTTCGCTACCAACCATTTCGATACATTGCTCGGTCATTTCGCTACATCCTTTCGGTCGTTTCACTACATTCTTCGGTCGAAGAATGTAGCGAAACGACCAAAGAATGTAGCGAACTGGTTGGTAGCGAACTGGCAATGTAGCGAAACGACCTGTATTCCAGTAAAGAGGTTCCCCTAACCTTATTATCTCTTCATATCAACCCATTCCAGTAAAGAGGTCCGCTCGTGACCTTAGCTCAGTTCCAGTCCGCTCGTGACCTTAGCTCAGTTTCTGTCCGCTCGTGACCTCAGCTCAGTTGTAGTCCGCTCGTGACCTCAGCTCAGTCCGCTCGTGACCTCAGCTAGAGACCTCGTTTTTCTGCACAGACACCAGCTAGCGAATACCTGTGAAATTTATATCTCCGTATAGTGTTAAGTGATTGTGTTGTGTTTTTGTGATTGTATACGTATAGCGCTATACAGTTACAGATATAAGATAAAGTGCAGTGTTCTATTAAATTCAAAACAGTTTTCTGTTACCGTACTCCAAAGGTAGGAAAAATAGTATAAGGTAAGCAGAGTAAGCTTCGCGTATTTAGTTTATTAGAGACCGCTTTGATTTTTTGTTGTTGTTGATTTGTATTTTCTCTTTGCCGTTTTTATTGCTAAAGGGGGAGCAAAATGGCTTGTGAAGGTTGCGTGAACCTAGAGGTCCGTCTCAGGATGTGTGAGGAGGAAATTCGTCTTCTCAGGAGTGCGCTCCGTGAGAAGAGTGAACCCTCCCCACAACCCAAAGAGCGTTCCACTTCTTTCCCTACTGTCACTGCCATGAGCGAGTGGCGCTTCGTGGGAGCCCGTTTGTCGAGCCCGCGTTCGGTAGACGTGTGCCCTGTGGAGCAACCGCTGGCTCTAGCCAATCGTTTTGCTCTACTGGAGGATGAAGTGGCTGAAAACCAGGAGTTCTTGATGGTGTGGGACTCCATGGTGCGAGGCTATGACGACATCCTGCAGCGGAAGACTAAGCGACGTTGCAAGCTTGTATGTCAACCGGGCCGTGGGATCGTCGATTGTACCCGGTCCATCAGGGAGCAAGGACGGAAGAACACGGTTACGATTGTTCATACGGGAAGTAACGATGTAAGTAGGGTGAGATCAGAGGAGCTTGTTCGGAATTACAAGGTCCTCCTTCAGGACATGAAGGAACGTGGGAGCCGTCACGTAGTCTGTGGGATCCTCCCGAGGATCTATGCAGGCTCGTGTTGGAACAGTAGAGCCATAGGGATCAATGATAGGATATCGCAGTTGTGCACACAATTGGGATACCATTTTCTTGATCCTTGGTATCTCTTTTCTAGGCGCCATGACCTTTACGCTTCTGATGGGATCCACCTTACCCGCAGAGGCAAAGATGTTCTTACAAACCTCATTGTGGGAGTTTGTAATGAATTAGCTCCTTTTTTAAGGTAGAAGCCCAAAGGGAAGGGGAAATAGAATGTACTTGGGAAAACAGTGTAGAGTAGAGCATTAATGTAGAACAATATGCCAGTATAGGACAAAATATAATTTTAGGATATAATGTCGCTAGAGGACGAAATGTCACATTAGGATGTAATGTCACAGGACAAAATGTCGCAATGGGATGTAATGACAGTGGAGGACAAAAGATCACGATGGGAAGTAATGATAGTGGAGAACAAAATATCACGATAGGATGTAATGATAATGGAGGAGAAAATATCACGGTAGGATATAATGTCAGTGAAGGACAAAATATAATTTTAGGAAGGGATACCGGACAGAATGTCAATGAAGGCCAAAATATTATGATAGGATGTAATGTCGCTAGAGGACGAAATGTCACATTAGGATGTAATGTCATAGGACAAAATGTTGCAATGGGATATAATGACAGTGGAGGACAAAAGATCACGATGGGAAGTAATGATAGTGGAGAACAAAATATCACGATAGGATGTAATGATAATGTAGGATAAAATATCACGGTAGGATATAATGTCAGTGATAGTGGAGAACAAAATATCACGATAGGATGTAATGATAATGGAGGAGAAAATATCAAGGTAGGATATAATGTCAGTGAAGGACAAAATATAATTTTAGGAAGGGATACCGGACAGAATGTCAATGAAGGCCAAAATATCATGATAGGATGTAATGTCGCTAGAGGACGAAATGTCACATTAGGATGTAATGTCATAGGACAAAATGTCGCAATGGGATGTAGTGACAGTGGAGGACAAAAGATCACGATGGAAAGTAATGATAGTGGAGAACAAAATATCACGATAGGATGTAATGATAATGGAGGAGAAAATATCACGGTAGGATATAATGTCAGTGAAGGACAAAATACAATTTTAGGAAGGGATACCGGAGAGAATGTCAATGAAGGCCAAAATATCAAGATAGGATGTAATGACAGTGGAAGACAAAAGATCACGATAGGATGTAATTATAGTGGAGGAAAAAATATCACGGTAGGATATAATGTCACTGCAGGACAAGATATAATTTTAGAAAGGGATGCCGGACATAATGTCACTGAACGACGGGAGGCCGGCGTGAATCACGGTGACGTAGGGGGACAAAATGTACAAAAGAGATCGGATGACCGTGATCGACCAGATGTCCGTGATGGGGGAAATGTTAATTTTGATAGGAGAAATGTTAATGAGGCATTGAATATCAATGAAGGACCAAATAATAATATAGAGCAAGGTATAAATAAAAAACAAAATGATAATATAAGACATGATATTGAAACTCAAAATGTGTCAAAAAGAAATAATCACGAGTTTCTTAAAACCATGTACTTTAATGCTCGTAGTATTAGGAACAAATTTCAAGAAATACAGGCGTATGTCAAAAGCGAAAATCTCGATATGATAGGAATAACTGAGACATGGTTAAATGGTACAGAGTTCGAAGCTGAATTTAATATTGCGGGATTTAAACACTTTCATCAGGATAGAAACCACAAGAAAGGTGGGGGTGTTCTATTGTACGTTAAAAACAATGTTCATGCTTGTGTTTTAGAGAAAGTGAAACAGGATGCATATGATAGTTTGTGGGTTGAGTTAACCCAAACAAATGGACAAAAAATGAATATAGGTGTAATATATAGGCCAAAGACATTATCATTAGCAGACGACAAACTGTTATTTCAAGAACTGTCTAGTTTCTGCAACCGAGATTTATTGATAATGGATTATTTCAATTTTACTGACATTGATTGGATGACCCTTGAACATGGCCATATAGGTAGTCGCTTGATTGATTTTCTTGGTGACAATTACTTAATTCAGCATGAAAAAGAGCCCACAAGATATGGAAACTTACTCGATCTTTTGATCACTAGCCGCGAAAGCATGGTAACTGATGTAGAAGTCGGTGAATCTGTTGCAAATAGCGATCACAAATTAATTAGATTCAAACTCCTCAACAATTTTAGAAGAGATACTTGTGTTTCTAAAATACCCGATTTCAGTAAAGCTCAGTTCATAGAACTACGTCAGGAGCGTCAGCTTACAGATTGGGAGGCAAAATTAAACGAAAGACCTGTAGATCAGATATGGGAAATATTTCAAAATACGCTCACTAAGATGATTCAAACTTACATTCCCTTTAAGGACAGACGTCCCCCAAATCAGGCTCGCCCAGAGTGGCTCGACAAAGAAACTGAAAAAAGTATTGCTAAAAAGAGACAGGCTTATAAGAAATATAAGCGCTCGGGTGCATCTAATGACTATGAAAGTTATGTATCAATACAGAGAGATTTAAAAAAGACAATAAGAAAAAGAAAACGACAGTACGAAATCAACATCGCTGATAAATCCAAAGAGAATCCCAAAAAATTCTATAGTTACATTAGAGATAAAAAGGTTGTTAGGAATCACATTGGTCCACTATTATCTGCTGACGGTCAACTTGAATATTCAAATGAAGGAATGTGTAATATCTTAAACAATTATTTTATCTAGGTATTCGTAAACAAAACACCTCAAAGTGAATTCCAAACTGAAACCTGTGAAAAGTCTGGGGGTAAACTTACTCACTACGGTAAATATAACAAAAGAAAAAATTAAAAGGTGTATAGACAAACTCAAAGTTAATAAAACACCAGGGCCTGACGGTTGGCATCCAAGAATCTTAAAGGAAATGAAAAATAAGATTGTTGTTCCATTAGAAATTATTTTCAAGAAATCCATCATATCCGGAGATGTCCCAAGAGAATGGAAGCTAGCTAACGTTACTCCCATATTCAAAAAAGGTGACAAAAAGAAACCAAATAACTATAGGCCTATAAGTTTGACTTCAATCGTAGGAAAAATAATGGAAACTATCATCAGAGATGCTATCGAACATCATTTAGAAAGTAACCGTTTGATAATTGATAGCCAGCATGGTTTCAGACGGAAACGTTCTTGCGTGACTAATT
>NC_134801.1:3235453-3255453 GCF_046742065.1 Oratosquilla oratoria
GTGACTCCCAGGTCCTTCTCATTTTCCACTTTTTTATTTTCTTCCTCTCGCAATTTATATGATCCCACTATTCTTTTTTGCTTCTTCCAAATTCCGTTATACTACACTTCTTAATATTGAATTCAATCTCCCACTTCCTACTCCATTCCCATACTTTATTGAGATCACTCTGCAGCGACTCACAATCTTCTATAGTGTTAATTTTTTCAGCAGTTTTGCATCGTCCGCAAAGCTCATATAACTTTCAATTCATTTATCCATACCATTAATATATATACATACATAGCAAACATTATTGGGGCCAAAACTATTCCTTGTGGAACTCCATTAATCACTTCATCCCAGTTAGAATGTTTGTCTTTTATCACCACACTCAATTTTCTTTCATGCAGGAAGTCTTCCATCCACTCCAGTAGTTTGCCCTGTATTCCTCCTACAGTTTCTAATTTCTTTAGCAATTTCTTATGTGGCACCTTATCAAAAGCTTTTTTCAGGTCTAGAAATGCACAATAAGCCCATCCATCTCTTTCTTGTATTATATATATTAGTCTTGAATAGAAACACATCAAGTTTGTGACACATGATCCTGCTTGTCTAAATCCGAATTGCCTTGGGTTTAGTACATTGTTTTTTTTTTCAAATGCCTCACCCATCTAATTTTGATAATTCTTTCACAAATTTTACCTACCGTACTTGTAAGAGTGACCGGTCTATAGTTAGTAGGGTCTTCCTTGTTTCCCCCTTTATATATTGGTACTATGTTGGCTCTTTTCCAATCTTCTGGAACTTGTCCTTCTTTCAATGAACTGCTTATTAGACTATGTATTTTGTCTGTTAGTTCGTTCCTGCATTCTCTCAAAATCCAGTTTGCCATTTCATCTGGACCATGCGATTTTCTGACATCAAGATTATTCAAGTGATTCATTATTTCTTTCCTTGTTACTTCTATCTCTTTCATGGGGGGGGGGGGGCTTTCCCCTCCCACTCGACATCTCTAAGTTATATGTTCTCTCTCGGAAACACTGATTTAAAATGCTTGTTCTTAATTTCTGCCATTTCTATTTCCTCAGTAGCCGCGGAAGCATGGTAACTGATGTAGAAGTCGGTGAATCTGTTGCAAATAGCGATCATAACTTAGTTAGATTCAAATTCCTCAACAATTTTAGAAGAGATACTTGTGTTTCTAAAATATCCGATTTCAGTAAAGCTCAGTTCATAGGACTACGTCAGGAGCGTCAGCTTACAGATTGGGAGGCAAAATTAAACGAAAGACCTGTAGATCAGATATGGGAAATATTTCAAAATACGCTCACTAAGATGATTCAAACTTACATTCCTTTTAAGGACAGACGTCCCCCAAATCAGGCTCGCCCAGATTGGCTCGACAAAGAAACTGAAAAAAGTATCGCTAAAAAGAGACAGGCTTATAAGAAATATAAGTGCTCGGGTGCATCTAATGACTATGAAAGTTATGTATCAATACAGAGAGATTTAAAAAAGACAATAAGAAAAAGAAAACGACAGTACGAAATCAACATCGCTGATAAATCCAAAGAGAATCCCAAAAAATTCTATAGTTACATTAGAGATAAAAAGATTGTTAGGAATCACATTGGTCTACTATTATCTGCTGACGGTCAACTTGAATATTCAAATGAAGGAATTTGTAATACCTTAAACAATTATTTTATCTCGGTATTTGTAAACGAAACACCTCAAAGTGAATTCCAAACTGAAACCTGTGAAAAGTCTAGGGTAAACTTACTACGGTAAATATAACAAAAGAAACAGTTAAAAATGTGTATAGATAAACTCAAAGTTAATAAAACACCAGGGCCTGACGGTTGGCATCCAAGAATCTTAAAGGAAATGAAAAATGAGATTGTTGCTCCATTAGAAATTATTTTCAAGATATCCATCATATCCGGAGATGTCCCAAGAGAATGGAAGCTAGCTAACGTTACTCCCATATTCAAAAAAGGTGACAAAAAGAAACCAAATAACTATAGGCCTATAAGTTTGACTTCAATCGTAGGAAAAATAATGGAAACTATCATCAGAGATGCTATCGAACATCATTTAGAAAGTAACCGTTTGATAAATGATAGCCAGCATGGTTTCAGACGGAAACGTTCTTGCGTGACTAACTTACTCGAATTCTACAACACAGTTATCTCAAATTATGACAAAAGAAACAATATAGATTTAATATATCTAGACTTTGCAAAAGCTTTTGATACCGTCCCACACGAAAGACTACTTACTAAATTAGCTTTACACGGAATAAGTGGTAGCCTATTAGGTTGGACCAGTAATTGGTTGAATGGTCGAAAACAGAGAGTTGTTTTAAATGGAAAACTTCTAGATGTAAAAATGTTACAAGTGGAGTTCCTCAGGGTTCCGTTCTTGGGCCACTTCTATTCATAGTATATATAAATGATATAGACCATGGACTAAAATCTACTGTTTCCCTGTTTCCAAATTTGCTGATGATACAAAACTGTGCAGAGTGGCAAATGATCACTCAAACCAATTAGATATTCAAGAAGATTTAGACAAATTACAGCAATGGTCTGAAAAGTGGCTAATGAAATTTAACACAAGTAAATGCAAGGTAATGCACATAGGTAAAATAACAGTAAGTACGATTACAAGTTATTTGGAAATTCGTTAACAAAAGTGGATAGTGAAAAAGATCTCGGCGTAATTATCAGTAACGACCTCAAATCATCCAAGCAGTGTATTTCAGCCTCTGAGAAAGCAAATAAGATTCTGGGACTGATTGCGCGATCTTTTGATTTCAAAAGTCCATCACTCATTAACAAGCTATATAAATCGTTAGTTCGTCCACATTTGGAATATGCTGTTTCCGTATGGTCACCTAATCTCATTAAAGACATTGACAGACTGGAAAAAGTACAACGGCGAGCCACAAAACTGATTCCAAATATCAAAAATAAATCATACGAAAATCGACTAAAACATATGAATCTATTTTCCCTAAAAAAGCGCAGACTCAGAGGTGACTTGATACAGGTCTTTAAGATTTTAAAGGGAATTGACAACATCAAAAGTGACAAAATTTTCACATTGAATGAGAATCAGACAAGAAACAATGGTCTCAAACTGTCCGGAAATAGATTCAATTTGGAAGTGGGTAGAAACAACTTTGCCAACCGTGTAGTTAATGAATGGAATAAACTTCCTGCACAGGTAGTGCAATGTGGTTCAGTTCGAAGCTTTAAGAATAATTTAGATAAACACCTAAGCAAGATGCTGTAACGATTATAATTTATTTTATATTATTTGTTTTTGTTTTGTTATCATTTGTCTGTCTGATTTTCATTCATTGTTAGTTATATGTCAATTTATTATTATTTACTATTTACCTGTTTGTTTATTATCTAACTATACCTATGCATTTATTAATGTATTGTACTTGTTATTTACATTATTATAGTTTCTATTTACTGTTTTATTATTATGATGATTTTTTCTCGCATTCGACCTAGATATGGACCAAAAGGTCTCCTGTCGGCATGCTCCGCCTTTGTAATCCTTTGTAATATATTCATGTCTGTATATATATGTATATATATATATATATATATATATATATATATATATATATATATATATATATATATATATTATATATATATATACTATATATATGTATGTATATATATATATACTATATATATGTATGTACATATATACTGTATATACTATATATATGTATGTATATATATATATATATATATATATATATATATATATATATATATATATATATGTATATATACATATATGCAAAAATATCACAACACCACATTATCCAAAAGATTGCTGATAACCACAGGGAAAAAACGGAAAAGAAAACTAGAATTCCCAAGCGCTTTCGTGAAGATGTGAAATATCACGAAAGCGCTTGGAAGTTCTAGTTTTCTTTTCCGTTTTTTCCCTGTGGTTATCAGCAATATATATATCTATATATACATATAAATATTATTTATATATATACATATATATATATATATACATATGTATATATATATATGTATATATATATATAAATATATATATATACAGATATATATATATGTATGTATGTATGTAGAGAGAGAGAGAGAGAGAGAGAGAGAGAGAGAAAGAGAGAGAGAGAGAGAGAGAGAATCTTCAGTGCTTCTCAACGTGGGGTGTACGCCCCACGGGTGGGCAATTTGGTTTTTCAAGGTGGGCAATTTAGGTTTTCAGGTAGGCAATATGATTTAAGGGTGGCAATTTAGGGCAACTAAGGAAGTCTGGGTCAAATATTGTTTTAAGTGGTTTTAAACCAAGGTGTTATGTTTTTTCAGCTGAAGGGGAATTTATTTTTCAAGTGATAAGGATTGTATATCACCAGATAGGGGAAATCAGAATTTTAAAGGTGATTAGGTAGGGCAAGGCCAAAAAAGGTTGAGAATCACTGATATTGAGAAATCTATGGGAGGGCCTGGATACTATTGGCGCCTGATGTGAGTTTCCAGTCCGAGAAACTATCGGCAGCAATTAACTGTTTGTATGTATCAACATGAAGAATAAAATGAGGCTATGGAAAACCCAGGTTTTAATCAAGATAGACTTGCCAACCAAATATTTAACAGCTTAAAATTGTCCTCATAGGTATTCTACCGAGTTATAATGTGAGAGAATCGAGTTAATCCTTTTCTTGCCTTTTACTATTCTAATAATTGTATTTTTCAGAGTCAGGCGATTTCATTCAGCTGGAGGATAAAACCTCTGCGGTGAAATATCAAAAGATCATCTCACAATTATGCCGATTACCCATTTCGCTGCGTTTATTTATTCCAGTTACCACATGGTAGTTCTAGGATTAATGTATTGATTCTAGTAATATTTCTATTCCTCTGAAGAAACATCCCCCTCCACAGCGAAAGAGTAAAGAAATCCAGAGCCCTCTATTTTCCATGTTACAAATAGAAAACAGGAATTATGTGCCTCAGTGAAGCATATAAAATTGGTCATTAGCTCACGTGTAGTCAGCCAAACTATGTCAAGATAAAATAGTATTTGTGTACGCCTTACGGGGTTCAGTGGACATGTACAACTGTGTGATGTATGAATGTGCATATGAGGGTGTAAAGTGACAAGTAAAATGACGTGCAAGTGGTGCCATTGTTGTTTGAGAGCCGGAGACGCCCGTCTACAGAAAAGAAAATCTTCTTTCATACCCTTACATTTCTCGCAGCCCTATGGCGTGGCACTTAATCCCCGGGCCGAACCCAAGATCACTGTCGCCGGCTTTCTTGGTGCTGCAGGACACCCTGAGGTGACCCACGAATAATTTAGTCTTCTAAAGTTTTATTTGTTTATTTATTTATAATTTATTCATTTGTTTATTTATTTATTTTTTTGTTCGTTTGTTTGTTTGTCTGTTTGTTTATGTTATGTATTTATTTAATTTATCATTTTATTTATTTTATTTATTTATATACTTATTCATTTATCTATTTTTTTCATTCATTCATTTGTTTATTTATTTTTCAGTGGCGTTATGTAATTGACACCGGGAAAAGCAAACCTCAGTACCGAGCCTGCGCGGACATTGCCATCCATCCATCGAAGGTACCAACGACCTGGATATCGGATGACTTGACCGACTATCCACGGAAACCCACGACGTCAATTATCGGGGAAAAGATCCCAGAGCGAGTCATTGTAGATGAGGAGGAACATGATTCGAGGCTATTTGAGAAGAAATCGAAGGAGAAAGGAGAGGAGAAGGGAGAGAATTCTTCCCCTTCCTTATCCGCGCATTTCTGTTTCCTTATATTTGCCATTATCCTGCCCTTCACTCTTATATTTTAACGGAGGTGAACTGGATTTTATAAGAAATATGTTTCTAAAATAAAATTTTAAGTTTGAAGTCATAACTGTTAAGCGCTGAACGTTCTCTACTCGTGGTTGTCAGTTTCTATCATGAATGTATGGTGTGTGTTTTGAGGGAGCTTGTTGTCATCTATACTGTGTTTTTGTCCCCTACCCCACTCTATCCCTATATGCCTATGTTGACTACACATATTCATTAGGCGTGTTCGTTATTGGCAAAAAAAATTATTTCGCGGGTTTCTTTTTTATACATATCAACACAAGGGGACTTCATCAACGAGTTGCTGAAGACGAGTCATCTTCATGTTGAAATAAATTTGTTGTCTGTTGTTTTACCTGTCCATCTGATGTGCTGTATAGATATAAACATACACTCATCATTGATAGAGATATATGTTTTAACTATTCAAAAGTACTCCATTTTTTCCGATGGAGATAAAAAAAATATTTTGTCATGATAAGACACAAATTCATGCGTAAGTCCTCGCATGCTTACGTAATTGCGTGTATACTTACAAACATATGTACGAAAATTCATAATTGCACACATGTGCTTTCGAACACAATTACGTATATATGTGTATATATATATATATATATATATATATATGCAATAAAAACACTAGGAGCGTGTGTTCACAAATGCGTAAGTAACCACTAGGAAAAGTAAACTAACGAAGCAGAGCGCTTTCGTATAATTACATCTTCAGTGCAGATACTAAGAAGGAATTATAAAATGAAGGAACAAGGTACAGAATATATGACATAAAGAAGAGGGCATTCGGCGAGGTAGTGGAAGAAGTACACGTGACGGACGTTTGGACCGTCCTGGTAACCAACAAGTATGGGACAACTGCTCATAATTTATATTACAATTTAAACAATTTTGAAATTTCATGAGATATTCTGTACCTTGTTTCTTCATTTTATAATTCCTTCTTTGTATCTGCACTGAAGATGTAATTATACGAAAGCGCTCTGCTTCGCTAGTTTTCTTTTCCTAGTGGTTACTTATGTGTATATATATATATATATATATATATATATATATATATACATATATATACATATATATATATATATATATATATATATATATATATATATATATATATATACATTCCTGACACCCCACAAAGGAAACCGGAAAAGAAACTAAAATTCCCAAAAAAGCGTTTTCGAGATATTTCACATCTTCCCCTAAAGATGTGAAATATCACGAAAACACTTTGGAATTTTAGTTTCGTTTCCTGTTTCCTTTATGGTTATTCAGCATTTTATTAGATCACGTGGTTTTGTGATCTTTTTGCATATGTATATATATATATTTGCAGAAACCACTTGGAAAATAAAAGAAATGAATACCGATCGTTTTCGTCTATTCAAGACATCAGCAGGGTACAAAGAATACAGAAAAATGACCAAAGGTCACAATATGTATATAGCGGTAGAGGAACTAGGAAAGGTGTAATGTTACCCGATTCCAGAAGAATTGTTTATAATCTTTTTAATAATAAAGTTATCTAACTTATACAAACCTAAGGTTAAACTTATATTATTTTCAAAACTATTTTTAATGTAACATGATTCAATTATGTTCCTTTCTACAATGTTATGGCATGATGTAATAACTTTGGTGTTTTGCCAATCAATAATATGGGAGAGTTCTTTTTGGTGGACGATGATGTCCTCATGATGTCTTGAATAGACGAAAACGTTCGGTATTCATTTATTTTATTTTCCAAGTGGTTTCTGCAAGTATTGTTGTCACGTGTGCTTAGAAATTTGTTTTGCATATATATATATATATATATATATATATATATATATATATATATATATGCATGCATACACACACACACACATATATATATATATATATATATATATATATATATATATATTGTTATGCAAGAGTGCATTTTTTCTATGATAAACTATGTATTATGTAAATTATGTATGTATGTATTATGTATGAAACCATGTACTATGTAAGATTAGTGTCCGTTCGCCTCCAACGACTAGTGTCGTCTGCTAGGTGATACGTTGTTCGAAGGTACGATGAATCTATTCCTTGTATTGTGGTGTAGTATGAATGCTTAACCGCACTAGTACATGAAAATTTATATGTAATCGTCATGTACAGTCTGATATAAAAACTTGTATCTTGTAACAAAGAATGTGGATGCCTTTAGGTTTGCTTTATTGGTGGCCGAATGTGACGAGGGCGGTTGGCCAGGTGGGTTTTGGTGAGTTTGCCTGGAGGGACCAAGCTAGTAAGAACTAGTGAGAATACCCAGTGTCACGTAAGATTAAACATTTTTAGTTCCAGTGCAGTTAGGTCTCTAGTGAGTAAATTAACTTTGATGATTATATTCCGAGTGTGTCTATGTCTATATGGTAATGGTTATATTTGTGCAAAGATCTTTATTTTCTTAAATACTCTTGTTGAAAGCTGCCGGCTTTTCCATGTTTCAATTCTCATTCGACGGCAGCATCTTATTCTAAATTGGAATTGTTCTGTCATGCTTAAGCTTTCATTTATAATTAAATCTATTTTCCTTTGTTGCTCTTTATTTGAAACAATATAGTGGAATGCTCTTAAGAAACAGTTGACTGGTAATTACACATAACTTAAGGGCCCAAGTCCTCTCTTATAATTCGGACTTTGTTACGCCATATTGGGGCCCTCATTTAGAATACTCGGGGATCATCGTGCCCTGGGAAGTCATGGCATAACAAAATGGTGGAGATGCGGGGTACCATGTAAATTGAAGGTAACGTATAAATTGAAGGTACCATATTAATTGAAGGTACCATATAAAGTGAAGGTACTATATAATACAGGGTACCATAGTGTGTGGTATTATGATTGCACGTATTGTGATTGTGCGGCGATCGTACTGTGTGGGGTACCATATTGTGCAATTAGTGTATTATACAGAACAAGGTATCGTACTACAAAGCATAAAGTATAAGTACAGCGGTGTATTATTAGCGCGGTATACTTGCAGTGAATAATAATTGTTTACTGTTTCTTGAGTATTTAACCATTGTTTATGAACATTGTATTAGTTAGGTTATAATTCCTCACTAGCTGATATGGAGTCTTTTGACATTGCACAATTCATTAAGGATCCTGGGCTTGCCCTTTTGTAGAACTGTGAAGTACTTAAGGATGACTGGATGGCTTTGGCTAGGTTTTACAAGGTTCAAATCACAGGTAAATCTAACAAGGCTGATATTAAGAAAGCAGTCATTCAAGGTTTGATCTCAAAAGAAATTCTGGAGGATAGTGCCAAGGCATTGTGCGATATTGAGCTTCAAGGAGAGACGGAGAGAGATGAGGATAAGGCGGGAATTACTAGGATGGAGTTGGAGGTAGAGAAAGAGAGGATAGCTCTAGAGAAATTTAAAGTAGAGAAGGAGTTGGAGAAGGAGTTGGAGAAGGAGAGGATAGCACTTGAAAGGCTTAAGGTTGAAACGAACTTGAAGTTCGCAATGATGGAGAAGCAGGGTGTCCAAGGGTTGCTGGAACCTACATTTGATATAAACAGTGTAGTACGCCTTGTCCCTACTTTCCTAGAGGGTGAGCCGGAGGAGTTTTTCGAGCAGTTCGAAGGCTTGGCAACCACCCTCTCCTGGCCTAAACCATATTGGTGTGTGCTGGTACAAACGGCCTTAGTGGGTAAGGCTCGATCATCGTACTTATTCTTGTCCTCTGAAGATCAGAGCCAGTATTCGGTAGTGAAGGATACAGTGTTGAAGGCGTACTTATGCACTCCAGAATTTTATAGACAAAAGTTTAGAAACTGTTTTAGAGGAAACCACCAGTCATACCTCGAGTATGGTAACAGTGTGAATAAATTATTTAATAGCGGAATTGAAACTTATGAGGAGTTAAAGGAACTAATTGCACTGGAACAGTATGTTAAGGGTATTCCACCGGACGTTCGAACCTATTTGCTAGAAAAGGAAGTAAGTAGAATTGATCGAGCTGCCACATTGGCGGACAATTATACATTAACGCATAAATCAAGTAAGCCTCCTTCCCCTCCAGGCATTTCTCAACCTCAAGAGGGAAAGGTACATAAGGGTAAATGTACCTGGACCCTGGGTAAAAGCAATACAGATGTGTCAAAAATTGGTTGCTTTTACTGTAAAAAAAATTTGGGCACGTAAGGGCAAGGTGTCCTGAGTTGACTAGAGAGAAACGTGTTGCTAATGTAAATTTGCTTTCAGCAGATGTAAAGGAAAAAGGGGATGTTGATGTGGGAAGAGAACGCAATCTGTTTAACCCATTTGTATTCCCTGGTACAGTGTCTGTCGAGGAGGATGGGCCCGGAGTGTCTGTAACTGTGTTGCGAGACACTGCTGCATCGCTCAGTATGGTATTACAAAGCGCTGTTCCTGACGTAGAACAGGCGTTGACGGGTGAGCATGTATTGATAAAGGGCGTTGGGGGGACGATGACGGTTCCCCTGTGTAAGTTGTTCCTCCGAATAGAATTATTATCTCAGCCTGTGTTGGTTGGAGTTGGAGAGACTTTACCTGTTGAGGGAGGGAGTTTCTTGCTAGGAAATGATATAGCTGGAAAGTTAATTGTGCCTGATCCCGTGGTGAGTACGACTCCACTGGAATGGGATCCTGCCGAGGGTTTGGAAAGCGAGTGTGGATATATTTTTCCAGCATGCGCAGTTACTTGCAGCCAGGCAAGGATGAAAACCAGTGAAGAAACTGCTGATATGGATATTAGTAGTTTGTTTAATGTAGACTCTAGTACAGGACCTGCTGTTAAGCCAAATGAACTTGCTGATCGTGATGTGGATTCGCCTAGTCCCGGGGTTCTGCCGTGCAGTCTGTCTAGTGATAAGGTGAATGAATCGCAGAGTAATGTAAGTGAACGTGTGGATTTAAGTGTTCTCCCAATGACTCGTAGTAATCTGATATCTGCCCAGAAAGCTGATAGGTCATTAATCCCATTATTTGCAAGGGCCATACAAGAGAAGGACATCTCAAAGGAAGCTACATGTTATTATACGCGTGATGATGTACTAATGAGAAAATATAGACCGCCAGATGTTCCTGCAAATGAGAGTTGGTGCGAGTTTCATCAGGTTATCGTTCCGGACGTGTATCGAGAGAAAGTCATCAGTCTTTCACATGGGCGTGCAGAAAACATTGGATAAGATTATCAAGTACTTCTATTGGCCTTGTATCCATAGACAAGTAGCACAGTATTGTAAAACATGTGAAACATGCCAGTTGATAGGTAAGCCTAACATTGTTATTCCTCCTGCACCGTTGCAACCTATTCCTGTGGTGCCGGAACCTTTTACCCATGTGATAATTGATGTCGTGGGCCCCCTTCCCAAAACCAAAAAGGGGCATCTGTACATGTTAACCCTAATGTGCACTACCACCAGGTATCCAGAGGCCATTCCACTGCGTTCCATTACAGCCAGGACTGTGTTGCCAGCCTTGACAAAGTTCTTTACCCTATTCGAAATACACGAGGAAAGAGATGCAGATAGGCGTCGACGAAGTAGGTCTAGATCAAGAAGTAGATCACGAAGGAGAAGTAGATCAAGGACAAGGACAAGGTCAAGATCACGATCACGGTCACGACACCGTAGAACAAGATCAAGGTCAAGGGTTAGGTCATCCTCCCGGTCGAGGAGGAGAAGGTCACGGTCAAGGGAAAGAGATAGAGATCGTGAAAGAAGAGACAGAGAAAGAGACAAAGATAGAGATTGTGATAAAGAAAGAGAAAGAGTAAAGTTATTAGAGTGGTTGAGGCTGTGGTTGGTTATTGCCTCGATATCTTGTAATGTACTATGAATTATTGTATAAGTATATGTGACTATTTTGGAACTTGAGTAGTTGGAAAAAGTGCACTATTCCGGTTATAAACACTATTGTGTTTAATTTAAAGGTGGGGGTGTTATGCAAGAGTGCATTTTTTCTATGATAAACTATGTATTATGTAAATTATGTATGTATTATGTATGAAACCATGTACTATGTAAGTTTAGTGTTCATTCGCCTCCAACGACTAGTGTCGTCTGCTAGGTGATACGTTGTTCGAAGGTACGATGAATCTATTCCTTGTATTGTGGTGTAGTATGAATGCTTAACCGCACTAGTACATGAAAATTTATATGTAATCGTCATGTACACTCTGATATAAAAACTTATATCTTGGAACAAAGAATGTGGATGCCTTTAGGTTTGCTTTATTGGTGGCCGAATATGACGAGGGCGATTGGCCAGGTGGGTTTTGGTGAGTTTGCCTGGAGGGACCAAGCTAGTAAGAACTAGTGAGAATACCCGGTGTCACGTAAGATTAAACATTTTTAGTTCCAGTGCAGTTAGGTCTCTAGTGAGTGAATTAACTTTGATGGTTATATTCCGAGTGTGTCTATGTCTATATGGTAATGGTTATATTTGTGCAAAGATCTTTATTTTCTTAAATACTCTTGTTGAAAGCTGCCGGCTTTTCCATGTTTCAATTCTCATTCGACGGCAGCATCTTATTCTAAATTGGAATTGTTCTGTCATGCTTAAGCTTTCTTTTATAATTAAATCTATTTTCCTTTGTTGCTCTTTATTTGAAACAATATAGTGGAATGCTCTTAAGAAATAGTTGACTGGTAATTACACATAACTTAAGGGCCCAAGTCCTCTCTTATAATTCGGACTTTGTTACGCCATATTGGGGCCCTCAATTAGAATACTCGGGGATCATCGTGCCCTGGGAAGTCATGGCATAACAATATATATATATGCATACGTATACACACACATATATATACATACATATATATATATACAAACACACACACATATATATATATATATATATATATGTGTGTGTGCGTGTGCGTGTGCGTGTGTGTGTGTGTGTGTGTGTGTGTGTGTGGTGTGTGTGTGTGTGTGTGTGTATGGGTGTGGGTGTGGGCGTGGGTGTGTCTGTGTATGTGCACGTCTGTATATGTGTTTGTGTGTGTGTACGTGTGCGTGCGTGTGTGTGTGTGTGTGTGTGTGTGTGTGTGTGTGTGTGTGTGTGTGTGTGTGTGTGTGTGTGTGTGTGTGTGTGTGTGTGTGTGTGTGTGTGTGTGTGGGTGGGTGGGTGTGGGTGTAAGTGTGTGTGTGTGTGTGTGTGTGTGTGTGTGTGTGTGTGTGTGTGTGTGTGTGTGTGTGTGTGTGTGTGTGTGTGTGTGTGTGTGTGTGTGTGTGTGTGTGTGTTTATCTAGTTGTATTTACCCAGTTGCATTTTACTGGAAGGGGAGCTATGCTCGTGGTGTCCCGTCTCCATGTCTCATTTTGTCTAGACTGTTTTTAAATTCGTGTATCGTTTTTGTACACACCACATTCTCATCTAACCTATTCCAAACATCTATTATTCTGTGCTAAATGTGAAGGAGAATAGGGAGGGGAAGGTAGTTGCAGTGGGAAATGCGAAGAAAATGAGAGTGATGAGTGAGGAGAATGGAGTAGAAATAGGGAAGTATGAAGTGAAAGCAGCTGTTAAGATGATGAAAGCAGGTAGGGTACCTGGTCTGGATGGATGCCATGCAGAATGTTTGAAGAAAGGAGGTACAGTGATGGTGGACTGGCTGGTGAGGTTGTTTAATGTTTGTTTGAGAGAGGTTAGAGTGCCAGAGGACTGGAGGAGTGCCTGTATAGTTCCGCTTTACAAGGGAAAGGGGAACAAGTGTGAGTGTAGTAGTTTCAGAGAGATCAGCTTGTTGAGTGTAGTTGGGAAGGCTTATAGGAGAGTCTTGATTGAGAGGATTAGGAGAGAAACAGAGGGAGTAATTGGTGAGGAACAGTGTGGGTTTAGGACAGGTAGGGGTTGTGTAGATCAGATCTTTGTGGTAAGACAGATATGTAAGAAAGCTATAGGAAAAGGTAAGGATGTTTTTTGGGCTTTTATGGATCTGGAAAAGGCTTATGATAGGGTAGACAGGAAGGCACTGTGGGAGGTACTGCAGATATATGGGATAGGAGGAAAGCTGTTAAGAGCAGTCAAGAGTTTTTACGAGAGTAGTAGACCTTCTGATAGGATTAGAAATGGAGAGAGTGAATGGTTTGAGGTAAAGGTGGGGCATCGTCAGGGATGTGTTATGTCGCCTGGCTGTTCAATCTTTACATGGATGGGGTAGTGCGAGAGGTAAATGCAAGGGTAGTGGGTCAGGGGTTTGAAGTGATTAAAGAAAATGGAGAAAAGTGGAAGGTGAGCCAGTTGTTGTTTGCTGACGACACTGTGCTTGTAGCAGGATCAGAGGAGGGATTGAGGAAGTTAGTGACAGAGTTTGAGAAGGTGTGTGAAAGAAGGAAGCTGAAAAAATGTGGGTAAAAGTAAGGTGATGAGATGTACAAGGGGAGAGAGTGAAAGCAGGCTGGAGGTGAGCATTAAGGGTGAAGGACTGGAGGAAGTGGATAGTTTTAGATATTTGGGTGCGAATGTGGCAGGAAAGGGAGGAGTGGGGGTGGAGGTAGAATGTAGATTGAGAGAAGCGAGTAAATGCCTTGGTGGATTAAAAAGCGCAATGAGAAATAGACATTTGGGAATGGATGCTAAGAGGAGGTTATATGAAGGAGTGATTGTGTCAACAGCATTGTACGGGGCAGAAACATGGAACATGAGAGAGGAAGAGAGAAGGAGTTTGAATGTGTTTCAGATGAAATGTCTGAGAAGTCTGATATGGGTTATTAGGCTAGATAAAGTGAGAAATGGGGAGGTGAGGAGGAGAACAGGGGTGGAAAGGGAACTGGGAGATAGGGTTGATGAAAGGGTATTAGGATGGTTTGGACACATGGAAAGAATGAGTGAAGAAAGATTAGTAAAATAAGTGTGGAAGGCAGAGGTGGAAGGAGTGAATATGAGGGGGCGTCCTAGGATGAGATGGATGGATGGGGTGAAAGGGGCTTTACAAAAGAGAGGAATGTCTGTGGAGAGGACAGAAGATAGGGGTGAATGGAGAAGGGTTGTGTATAGATGATGCTGTGATGCATGAGGGGGAGTGGTTGGTGAGGAAGTATGTATGAGAAAAAAAAATGACGCAGTCCGAAGGGATTTCTCCCCGTCTTCTCTTTTTCTGCATGATGGGACGGAGAGGGGGGGTCGCCAAATTTATGAAGCGGCCTTGCTGTGGATGTGCTGTGTCCAGCGACACTGCTTCTGACCCAGGGCAGTGGACAGGATGCAGGGATGACCCGTCATCCAGGAGGTGCCAAGATAAGAGGGAGGGAGGAGGGTGGAGGGGAGTGGAATATATAGGAAGTGGAATGGGTGGGAGTGGCTACCCCCCATGTAGGGGGGAAAAGCCTTTGGTATATGTATGTATGTGAATCACAATGGCAAAAGCCGACAAGACTGTGAGAATAAACACCTTGTGAGATCGAAACCTTTAATGGTACTACGTTTCGCTTGTTACAGCTTTTTCAAGTACAGACATGACACACACTCTGAGCACATATAAGCCAACAGGGAAGGAACTGGGAGAGGTTATCAGGGAGGGGTGGGTGGTAGGTGGAGGGGGAGGAGAGGGACGGGTGGGACTTGGTGGAGACAAAGGAGGACATTTCGGACAGTTTGTTGAAGTGGACTAAGGGGGACATTTCATACATTTATTTAATGCGGGTAACAGATGGATGATAGGAGGGGCGATGTTAAACATGCCTCTGTTCTGCTCAATGGTTTTGAAGCTTTGAATGGCGGCCGCTTCGAGGCATTTTCTCCTCATCCTGTCTGGTTCACTAAACAGAAGTTCTGCGTTATCCCAACGACCACCTGATGGATTGGGATAACGCAGAACTTCTGTTTAGTGAACCAGACAGGATGAGGAGAAAATGCCTCGAAGCGGCCGCCATTCAAAGCTTCAAAACCATTGAGCAGAACAGAGGCATGTTTAACATCGCCCCTCCTATCATCCATCTGTTACCCGCATTAAATAAATGTATGAAATGTCCCCCTTAGTCCACTTCAACAAACTGTCCGAAATGTCCTCCTTTGTCTCCACCAAGTCCCACCCGTCCCCCTCCTCCCCCTCCACATACCACCCACCCCTCCCTGATAACCTCTCCCAGTTCCTTCCCTGTTGGCTTATATGTGCTCAGAGTGTGTGTCATGTCTGTACTTGAAAAAGCTGTAACAAGCGAAACGTAGTACCATTAAAGGTTTCGATCTCACAAGGTGTTTATTCTCACATGTATGTATGTAGCATATATTTTCCATTTTTCAGGTCTTTTGTGTTTCTTTCATTTTATCCAAGCTTTATCCTTTTTGTCTTTTAACTCCCTACATCTTTTGCTGTACCAACACTTTATATATCATTTTTTCTTGTTTTTGTCTTGAAACATACTTTTCCACTCCTTCTTTATCAATTTTTGTCAAAATAATCCATTTGTCTTCTACTGTTGCTTCCTCTTTGTGTATCCTTTCCCAGTCTGCTTTTTGAAAGAATTCTCTTCTTTTATTTGAAAAAAAAATTCCATACATCAATCTTCCCTTTCTATATTGTTCGTTTTTTTCCATGTATATTTCCTCATTTAGTTCCAGTTCAACCAATATGTGGTCACTTTTACTTATTGGTGTCTTATATTCAATCTTGTCCACTATTTCGGGTTCTGATGTAATTATTAGGTCCAGTTTCGATGGCTCTTCCTCATTTCTATACCTAGTATTCTCTTTTATCCATTGCGTCATTGTATATTCTATAATCATATCAAGTAATACATTTCCCCATAGGTCGTCTCCACCCTTCACTGTCATCTCTTCCCAGCAGATTTCTTTACAATTAAAGTCACCCATTATAACTATTGTTCCTCCATCTTCCATTATCTTATTTAGTGTTATCCTTGTGTCTTCTAACATATTTTTGTGTTCTCTCTCTTCCCACAAAGCCATTTTAGGAGGCACATAATTTACTACAAACTTCCTGCTCTTCCCATCCCTGTCCTCCACTTCCATCATAATCATCTCTACTCTATTCTTTCCATATGTGACATTCCTCACATTTATATCCTTCTTAGTCAGGAACATAACTCCACCCCCTTGTTTTACCTCTCTATTTCTAATCCAACAATTATATGCACCATGTCCTACATTGCTGGGTGGTAGTGGACCTTTCAATTTTGTCTCCACAATTCCCATTATGTCTGGTTCCTTTCCCTTTAGGTAATCATTCAGTTCGTTCAAGCCTGTTATTAAGCCATCTATATTTGTGTAAGACACTTTTAATTTTCTACTACTTCCATCCTGTTTTGTTTTTTCCCTCCGTTGTTCTCTGCTATGAACTATTTCCTCACTTTCATATCCACCACTCTCCAATAGAAGTTCTCTTTTTCTGACTCTGTTCTTTTCTCGTTTTTTTTTCCTTGCCTTATAGTCATTTGTTTTCTCATCCTCTCTTTCCTCTTTATTAAATTCTCTTTTTATCCATACCTGTTTATATTGATCATCATTTGCTAGTTCCCCTGTTTTTGCTAAGATATTCTCTGCTGTCGTTTGTGACCTGAATTTAACCTTAATTGGTCTGGTCTTATCTGTATTGTATTTCCCTAGTCTATATATTTCTTCTATTTCTTTCCCTGTTTCTTGTCCATCCTCTTGAACTACTTCTAATGTCGTATTTACCTTTTCCTTCTCTTTTACTCTTGTAGTCCTATTTGGATTATGCTTCTCTTCCATCTCTAATATAATTGTACATTTCTTTTTGTCCGCTAAGTCTCTTACTATATTCTCCTTCTCTACCATCACTTTAATAACTGTGCCCTTAGTTTGTTCTTTCATCTGGTGTGGCACTTTATCTTTAAATGCAATTTTGTTGTTCTCTTAGACTTTTTTCCAACCCTGTGCTTTTTTTGTTATGGACTCTTTATTCTCTTTATTATTATTATTTAATCCTCATTCACATCTTTGACTTCCTTTAACTGTCTTTTTTAATTCTTTTATTTCTTTAGTTAGGTTTTGGTTCTCCTTCTTTAGTTCTTCCAATTTATCAACTCTTTGCGTAATCCGTGTAAGTTGGCTGAACCTAACCTCCCAGTGTTCGATCATTTTCTCAAGTTTTTCCTTTAGACTTGCTAATCGGGAGAGGTTGGCATCCCCTCCCTCATTAAATCCATGGAAATTATTATCTTCACCTTCTTTTGTGTTGTTCTTATCTATATTTCAGATCTTAGTGCCTTGACTGATATTTTCGACTTCACCTGCGTCGTCTACAGCCCTCTTATTGACATTTCTTCTGACGTCCGGGGGAGCCCCTTCATCTACTTCCTCATTTCCTTCCATTTTTCTTAGTAATCCCTTCCTTTCTCCTTTTTCATCACCTTCCCACTACACCATGAGCTTCCCCCTTTCCTACTAATACAACAAAGGTACTCCCTCGTCGCTGAGATCGACAAAACTTGAAGTTTTCCTGGAGTTCCAAACTTCGCTGTCACTTCGACCGACGTGTGTGTGCCTGTGTTTATGTTTGTGTGTGCGTGTGTGTGTGTGTGTGTGTGTGTGTGTGTGTGTGTGTGTGTGTGTGTGTGTGTGTGTGTGTGTGTGTGTGTGTGTGTGTGTGTGTGTGTGTGTGTGAGTGTATTCACTAAATAGAAATGTAGTAGCACATTTGTAATTCAGACAGATTTTCAACTATACTTTATTGAAAACAATTGCTGTTGGTAGTTTAAATAGTTACCATCTTTTTTCTACAAAGTGGGATCTCTGTGTAATAAGTGTATATATGTATATATATATATATATATATATATATATATGAGACTGAAGGTGAAAGAAGCAGACGAGGAGTAATGGGAGAATTTCACGCTTTAACGTTTCGACCCACAGGGTCTTAATCACAAAGCTGCGACCCTGCGGGTCGAAACGTTAAAGCGTGAAATTCTCCCATTACTCCTCGTCTGCTTCTTCCACCTTCAGTCTTATTTGTCATAATATAGTCAATATATATATATATTGTGTGTGCGTGTACACACACACACACGCACACACACACATACACATACACACACACACACACACATATATATATATGTATATATATATATATGTATATATATATATATATACATATATATATTAGAGTAAATTGATGTTCAAGCACATTAGTAAAATAAAGATTTTAACCCAATATCAGAGAAAAATAAATTCAGATATACAGATATCCCAATATTTCAACCGCCGTCTGTGGTCCTTTTCAGCAGATGGATACAGTGGGTTATATATATATTATTATTCTCTACCTGCTGTATCCACTTGTTGAAGAAGACCACAGATACTGGTAGGAATATGTGGATCTCTATATTTCTAAAGTTACTTTTCTTCCATAGTGTGTTAAAAGTTATATATATATATATATATATATATATATATATATATATATATATATATATATATATATATATGCAGAGTCCACTAGGAAAAGGAAAAACACACGGAGTTGGAGCGCTTTCGTGATATATTTACATTATTAGAGAGTACATTTTTCTGTACTCCTTGATAATGTGAATATATCACGAAAGCGCTCGGACTCCGTGTGTTTTTCCTTTTCCTATTGGATTCTGCATATTTGTGATTCACGTGTGACTTGTGAAAGGAACTGGCATAGTACGAGATGTCACAAGATTATACACTAGGAAAGGAACTGGCAATGTACAAGATGACACAAGATTATACACTAGGAAAGGAACTGGCAAAGTACAAAAAGTCACAAATGAAAAAGAATAAGTCTTAGTACACAAAGTCATCAATGAAAAAGAAATCTAGACAACAGCACAATTCACCAAATTAATTTTGGTCACATACAACCTGATTACAAATTTTGTTGATGTGTGTGTGTGTGTGTGTGTGTGTGTGTGTATGTGTGTGTGTGTGTATGTGTGTGTGTGTGTGTGTGTGTGTGTGTGTGTGTGTGTGTGTGTGTGTGTGTGTGTGTGTGTGTGTGTGTGTGTGTGTGTGTGTGTGTGTGTGTGTGTGTGTGTGTGTGTGTGAGAGAGAGAGAGAGAGAGAGAGAGAGAGAGAGAGAGAGAGAGAGAGAGAGAGAGAGAGAGAGAGAGAAAGAGAGTGAGTGTGTGTGTTGACATAGTTGTATCAT
>NC_134801.1:3260453-3282953 GCF_046742065.1 Oratosquilla oratoria
AGTAATCACATATATATTCTTTCAGAACTGTAACCACACCAAAACACCAACGTAAATTAGTTCGTAAGCCCTAGATCAACATCCTTTCTGACTGACTGACTCTTTCTCTGTTTCTGTCCCTGTTTCTCTCCCTCTATCTGGTCTGACCTACAATTAAATACTCATTGAGTTACCCATTGCTATATGTTCTTTTGTTCTTTCTACCTGCTAACTGACTTTGTACATTCTATTTTATCACCAATAGCTTTATCATAATATGAACTATGTTATCTTATTTCCGATTAGTTTATCTGACCTTTGGTATACTTTAAACTTAATTCTTTTTTAACTTCTGATTTTGGCATTCCAAGTTCTGCGTCTTCTGTATTTGTTTTTCTTCAATGGTTTATCCTTTTAGTGAGTGATAGGTTTAACTTGCCATTAGTCCTGATATAACTCCTTACATATTTATTATCCTCTGGGACTCGTACTTCTGAGTGCGTGGCTAATCATTTTTTCCTGCACTAGCATACAATGCAATACAATACACTACAATGCAATAGAATATTACTCGGTAATGCTGCCGTCGCTGTCCTCAGCGAACTTTTTAATCCTAAACTTAATTCCTAATAGTTATACATAGAGAGGAGCAAAACCTAATACTATGACAACTTAATATAATTACAATTTGTAGTTGTATATCTGCAAGTTACATAAGTAGATATACATGTATAAATATAAAGAACAGGTATAATGTATTCTTAACTTAATAGTACATAATACTGATGAAAAAGACACAATGGTTGCACCGAGAGAAAGAAGAATGTTTAGGTAAGTTTGGTTCAATTCCTTAGATTGTAAGAGTAGGTTACGAAAGGGGTGGTGATGTCCGGTTTAGAAGAAACAAAAGGTTCTTCCATAGCAGAAAGAACGGAGCGAGTCGTTCCTTCATTTTCCGTGGCGACACTACAAGTAACTTTCTTCAGGTGATCTAGATGCAACCAAGTATCAAGATCATTATCTACGTCTTTAACTTTTACCTTACTGCTTGATAATGAGATAATTCTGTATGGTCCAAGAAAGTTAGGTGGTAGTTTGGAAGTAGGAGTGTGATTTTGAGAATATACAATGTCTCCTACTGCAATGTTCCTTTCTCTTTCAGATTTATTGCGAAGACGAACCATGTCTTCCTTGGATAGTGCAAGAGCATATAAAAATTTCTTATATATTTTTTTTTAATTAGCTACTCTAACTTTTACATAATCTTCAAAATTATAAATTGGACCTACATCTGAAGTAAGCAAATCATATAGGAGTCTCTTCTCCGATCCAAGTTTAAAAAATGTGGGAATTCTTATATAGACCTGTTTATAGTATTGTTAAGGCAAGCTTGATCCATAGGCATATGTTCATCCCATGAACTATGCATGTCTGAAGCAAGATATCTTAGAATGTTGAGAATATTACGATTCTGACGTTCCACAAGTCCATTTGAACTCAGGTGGTAGCACCTTAGGGGTTGTGAAAAGACAAATAACTTTGAAGTACGTAGGATAAAATGAGTGGAAGGGTGGTGAGGTAAACACCAGGAACCGTTGGAGTTTTTATTTCTAACGTTTCGTCCTGAAAGGACTTCCTCAGAGTGTACACAAACAAATAATTGACAGCTTATATACCCACAGCTTAACCCGTTCCTCCCCGTTCGTCTTCGCTCCTCATGCACCCCCGTTCGGCATCACGAACGGGGGTGCATGAGGGAATTTTGGGTTTTCTGGGGGTGAATTGTGACTACATTAAGTTTACGGAGTGAGGAAAGCAAATATAGGATCTGGCCTATCTGGCCTGTCACCTGGGCTGGAATTATACCAGTGCTGAACCAGGTTAATCTTAGGATTAGAAGAGTGTTACGCTGTGCAATAATATCTGCATATTATTAAGAATACACCTTTTGAAACAGGCAATCTTGAAAAGGAGGGGGGAATGACATTCTGGCAAATGGTGAAAGGTGTGCATGAGCCAAGCAAGGCTGAGAACCCCTGCCCTAGACCACCTTGTATGCGCGGACTTCCGAAAACACATAAGCCAAACATACCGATGCGTCCCATCACTTCCGGTATTCGCAGTGCTCCACACAGGTTGGCCAAATGTCTGGCGAAACCCTTGTCCGTCAGGTTAGGGTCATTAAGCAAAGCCCACTTGAAAAATTCCCACGACCTGATTGAGAGAATGAGGAATGTGGACCTCACGCACAAGACATTAGTTTCGTATGATGTAACAAGTTTATTCACAAATGTTTCTATTGAAGGGGAATTAAAGGCAGCTAGGGAGGTGGTTTCCAACATGAGAGATGAAGATTTACCTCTAGGTAAGGAAGACTTCTTGAAATTAATTTCCCTGTGTGTGAGATTTGGCTCCTTCGTCTTCAATGACGAGGAACTTTTCCAGTGCCTTGGGGTCGCAATGGGGAGTCCCTTAAGTGCAGTGTTAGCCTCATTGTACATGGAATTGTTAGAAAGGGATCATTTTGTGAACGTAATGGGCCAGGATTCCACTTGGATGCGTTACGTAGATGACGTTCTGGTCGTTGCTCCGAGGGAAACCGATCTCAACAAAAAATTGAATAGATTAAACGGGATAGAACAGGATATTCAGTTCACAATGGAGCATGAAGAAAATAATAGATTGGCTTTCCTGGACACGGTGGTTTGGAGAAAAGGGAATAAGACCGCATTCTCAGTTTATAGGAAAAGCACCAACAAGGATGACATCGTGCATTTTTACTCGGCCCACAACGACAGAATTAAAAGTGGAATTGTCATTGGTTTCTTCCTGAGAGCTTTCCGAATATGTAGTGAGGAATTCCTCCAGGAAGAGATCAATCACGTTTTTTATGTTTTCAAAAAACTACGTTATCCAGAAGGTCTTTTACACAGATTGAGGGAGAAGGCCCTAAGAATAAGTAAAAGAAGCAGAGGGGATAAAAGAGGAGAGAGTGAGGGTGACAGTGGTGGGTTTTTGTCCGTCCCCAACTCAAGACGCGCGAGTGAAATGGAACAGTTGTTCACCCGAGCAGGGCTAAAAATTGCGTTCGGCACTGGTACCAGGATAGGAGAGATTGTGAGGAGTAAGAACAATAGTAAAGCCGATACAGTAGAGAACAGCTTGATTTACAAATTTCCATGTAAAAGCTGTCCCATTAGTTATTTCGGAGAAACCAGCAGAGGGATAAAGAAACGTACCTATGAACACAAAAGCGACATCAGAGCTCACAGAACTTCAAATTCGTTAATGGTCCACCTTGACAACTTTGGCCACCTACCAGATTGGGAAAGAACAGAGGTGCTGCATAAAGGTCTAACAAAACAGAGAAGAAAAGTAATTGAGGCAGCCTATATCAATTTACATCCATGTAGCAACCACCGTGATGGATTTGTAAAGTTGGCGAGAGTAACGGCCAGTTTGATTCTTCGCGATGCCGAACGGGGGTGCATGAGGAGCGAAGACGAACGGGGAGGAACGGGTTAAGCTGTGGGTATATAAGCTGTCAATTATTTGTTTGTGTACACTCTGAGGAAGTCCTTTCAGGACGAAACGTTATAAATAAAAACTCCAACGGTTACTGGTGTTTACCTCACCACCCTTCCACTCACAAATAACTTTGTCAAGAATTGCCTGAGCCACATTCTTGGCTGATTTGCCAGTCAGAGGGACAACAATACAAAATCTAGAGAAATGAGCCATGTAAACAAACAGGTTGATCGCTATATATTTTCCAAAGGTTTACTTGGAGGTGGGTAATTTAACATAGGAACATGACCTTTGTGAGATGCGCAAAAATGACATTTATCAACGTAAGTATGAACATCTTTCATCATAGTGATCCAAAAATACTGGATATCGGCTTTGGCAAGGCATTTGTCTATGTCTGGGCGAGCTGCTATAATGGAATCATGAAGGAAATGGAGTACATCAGGAATGAGTACATCTGATGGTACAATTTGATTTACCGATTTGTTTGGCATGTGTTCTCAAGTGTTGACTGATGATACAAAATGTCATCAAAAAGAGTGTCATTCTCCAAGTGTGGAAGTAAGTTCTTACTATCTGTGGTGTCACCAGATTCTAGAAAATATATCACACGCTTCCATAGAGGATCGGAGCGTTGAGTTGTATAAATGCGCTCATAAGATTTACTTACTGAGGAGTGTTATGAATAGTCTTTACATTTCTACTTAATGCATCAGCAATAACGTTTGCTTTAACTAGAACATAAGCAAAAGTAGGTCCAAACTCTTGAATTGTAAGAAACCAACAAGCAATTTTTCCTCAGAGGTTTTTGCACTTGAACAGCTGTAAAAGCGCTTGGTAGTCTGTATGGATCGTAATCTCATATCCTAGAATAATTTCTTTAAAAATTTTCTTTAAAATGCTTCTAATTCAGTTACTGAATAAATCTGTTCTGCTTTGTTCAGTAAGTAACTAGCATGAGCAATATTCCTTTGAAGTTTTTCCATGTTGCTGCATGAGTACAGCACCTAATCCCTTTGAGGATATATCAGTGTATAGAATGAAAGGGAGCTTAAATTCCGGAAAGGCAAGTATCGAGGCAGTAGTTAATGCAGGTTTTAGATAAGAGAAAGCTTTCTCTTGTTCAGAAGTCTAAAGAATTTGATCATCCTTTTTCAGTAAGGAAGTAAGGGGTTCTGTTATTTTTTAGTAGTCCATTATGAATTTTCTATAAAAACCTGTTAGGCTCTTGAATTGGCGAACTTGATCTATAGATGTGGGGCATGGAAAGTCTAACACAGCTTTAATTTCGTTTTGGGATGTAATAATTACTTAGGAATTGAGTACATGTCCTAAAATGTGTATTTCTATCTTAAGGAAAGAAGATTTGGATAGTTTCAATTTAAGGCTTGCTTGTGCAAGACGTGAAAAAAACTAGTTGAAGAGTTTGTAAATGTTCATTCATTGACTTAGATACAATTATAATACCATCAAGGTATATAGTGTATCCTATCAATCCATCACAGACTTTGTACATGAGTCGTGTAAAGACAGATGGCGCAGAAACAATTCCCATCACTAATCTTTTGAATTGGAAATGTCCATTTGGCGTAGTGAAGGCTGTAAGAGAACATGATTCAGTAGCAAGGGGAATTTCAAAATATGCTGACATGAGGTCTAATGCATTAAATACTACATTGTTTTCACCTATGAAATGTAGAATGTCTTGAAATACAGATATAGGATATCTATCTTGCATAGTTATTTCATCAAGTTCCCAAAAATCCACCACCACAGGGCAGCAGGATCCATCATGGTTGGGAACTACAAAAAGTGGAAAGTTCCATTCTGAGACTGAGGATTCTATGATATCTTGTTCAGTTATGTTTGCAATGAGTTTATCAACTACTTGTCTCTTACTATGAGGTAGTCAATAAGCAGGTGATGAATGAGGTTTGTAGCACCAAGTGGTTTACCATCTAATGCAATAACATGGCTAAATTGATTGCATAATTAAATTATTTAATCTTGTGCATCAGTGATATCAAGAGTGTTTAAATGGAAGCCCACAATAGGTTCTTGTGGATCAGTTACTTTGGATGATGTGGCACAGTCTTGACCAGAAGGGAATTGTTCATCCACGACTTTGACACGAGAAGGATACACAAGAAAATCACAATTTTGTGCCAGTGGTGAGAGTGATTGGGGCGTGAGTCACTTGGAATGATTAACTGAGTACGACCCTTCTTTGAGGTTGAGCATAAGGCTGGATTAAACGATATGCCATTTACATGATTTTATTCTGGCAGACAGACTACATGAGATTCCGTAGCTTTAAAGACACGAAGGTGTGCTTTACAATACTCATGAGGGGGTAGAGTAAAAAAAATAATATAACCGTATGTGTTATACTTGTACTTGTTGGCATTACCTGTGAAATAGGGGCAGAGTTCAATGAGAATTCATCTAATAGAGGTAAGGTGATGTCACCTGAAGAAGAAATATCTACAGGAACTAAAGATATCTTTGTGGTACGTTTGAAAAAAAAAATCTACGTGGTTTACGAGCACGCTTTGTACATGGAGCACGAGACTTGTAGGAGGGAGACTAAATATCAAGTGAAAGATTACAGTCTACTGAGTCATCATTCTGGAATGATTGAGATCGCTCGGCCACCTGAATATTATCTATACATGATTTAAAAGCAGGTGATGGCAAGGCAAAGAAGTGTTATCATAAGTGATACCATTTTGTGAAGGATAAACGACAATGTTTTACTGTTTCATGGTATGTAATCCAATGAGTATATCAGCAGGAAATTGAACATCAGCTACAGACATTGTGACTGGAATTGATGAACATGCGTCTGCAAAGCTTATGTCAAGTGTGATCTTTCCTAACACAGGAAACTCAATACCATAGTGCCAAATAGTGTACAAATTGGAAAGTCACCTTTGTGGGCATGAGTATCTTGAACAGGTAGTCATGAAGGTGTATTTGGAGGAGAAGAAACTATCATGGAAGGCTTGATATTCAATCACACGGCAATGATTCGTTATGTGAAAGCATTGACCGTGGTGATCACAAAGGTGAGGTTTGGCTGATTTCAAGGTGAGGTTTGGCTGATTTCATCTTGAAACAGTGGTTTGCCAAATGAACTCGTTGTGAGCAATAGTAACAGACCCCTTTGTTAGGCGAAGGCAAAAGTTGTCGTGTACTGTACTGTGGACGGTTCCTGGGAAACGATCGTGAAAGTGTATTGTCTGTGTTTACCTTAGCTACAGTGAAAGGTTCTTGTGTCAAGGGAACTGTCTGGTTATCAGTCTTTGCAATTGTATTAAGGGATTCACTGAACTTAAGTGAGAGGTCTGTAAGTCTTGTTCCTGGAGTAAATTCTACATTTGCTGTTTTTGTGAGTATATAAGGATGTAAGTGTGACAGGAATTAAAAATATGAGAATAGAGCAAATACATTTTCAAGTGAGATTGTTGGACCGTTTGTTCTTGTACCTGTTTTTCAAGCTGAATTCGTGATATCTAATTCCACTTTTAATTGCTGATGCAACTTTAAGTACTTTCTCTTTCATAAGAGAAGGTCCCTTGTTATGAGACTGCACTGCTTTAAATAAAGGAGAAAGTGTACCTATTGTTATGATTTCTGCAAAGGTTTTCTTCATTAATTCCACAAAGTCCTAGTAGGTTTTCGTCTCATTAAATGAATCAGACATGATAATATTTCCTGCTACTGTATCAAAATCTATTCTACTTCTCAATATTGCTATCTTCTCCCTATCATTTTGAACTTTACGTCTTGTGATCTGGTTTACTTCCGTTAATGATTAATAATGGGGTATATTTTCACCATCAAACTACTGTTATTAGATTGTGGGAGGGCATCGTGTATGATGATGTTGAACTAGAAGAGTTCCCTGTAGCCATTATAGTGGGAAAGATTGAAATTAATTTAAATCGTCAATGCAACTTAGTCATCAATGCAACGTTACAAAAAAAAAATCTAGTTCTACGCGGAGAAAATAAATTTGATTTATCCTTTTGCATGAGAAACTAAAACTAGTACATTCTTGTACATATGCTTTAAGTAATTAGATTTCACTAAAATACTCACCAATTTGGTGCTACCTCACCCGAAAATATAAAGACAAGTACACGTAAGTGTATTCAAATACACAAATATACAAATTCCAGAGCTGGGAGCATTACCGTCAATGCATTACCGTCAATGTATTGGGCTGCGTTTCCACCGAGCGAATCTCGTCAGATTCTCATCAACCGTTGTGAGTTCGTTTGGGTAGAAACGACTTCGGTTACAATCTTTCATTTTTTCAATCTTCAAATGTCAAATTGGCTTTGCATCACGTATTGAGAAACCGAATGGCTAAATGAAAGGAGCTAAACCTTTACAAATGTTAGACAGATTATTGAAATGTTCTTAGGGAAGTCAAGAATGTTGCAAACAAAGTCTTCTTCCAGCTATTCGAATTCACAGCATTTGACGAGAATCGGGCCTGACTCGCTCGGTGGAAACGCGGCCTTACCGTCAATGCGCTACATATTTTAATTTCCTTTAGAATGATTTTGATAAAAAAAAAAAAATGGAGAAATGTTTACTTCTTACGAAAATTCTCACCAAAATGATACCTAAACTACGACATTAACATTCCCTATTCTAAAACATAAGATAACCAGAGCTGGGCATTTGCGTTACTGCATTACTAAAGAACTACCTGTCCGGCGGTAACGCGCCCAGCTCTGAAAATTTTAATGTGAATCAGAACACTACACTGTTTACGTTGATTCATTGAAATACAATTTAAAAGCATATTGAATATAAAATTGATATACAATATAACCCGAACACAATGTTATGAAATACAAAAACACCGCACTGTTTACGTTTGTCGATCTCTGATATCTATCACTATGGTCCTTTGAATGTCTTGGTATAACAAAAGGACGACGAGAAAAGTTCGATCAGCTGGCTGGGACTGACGATGCAATCTTTAAGGGGCGTGATCTGGAAATTTTCCCCGATGTGCCAACATACATCGAAAACGTGCGTGGGATAACGTTACTGGTGTAGTTGGAGGTGTGACGTACTGTGACATAAGAATTACTGAGGGTAGTTACAGATGTGGTGACATCACTGGAAAGGACGCCATTCTGCGATGTCGTGAAGAGGTCCTCGGAGCAGTAGGACACGTGTAAACCATATGTGTCTGAGTCAGCAAATCTGAGTGGCAATAACAACTTGCTGCGGAAGAGAAGAATGGTCGCAGGACCCTGAAGATTTGCCGTACGTAGGAAGGCCTAGTTGTACTTGTATCCGTAGAGAGGGTCCCCGAGCAGTTATGGTGTATACGGAATCTTAGAATTGCAGCTTGATTCAAGGGGCGAGTCAGAGAAGAGCTGGAAGGATGTTTGTAGAGTAAATGAAGTGGGCTTAAAAGGTTTGCGACGTGCAGGCTTAAACATTTTCTTTGTCGCGGCTCGTGCCGCTTAAATTGTTTTTATCGGCTTAAGAAACCTGCACAGTGAAGCTATAGCGGTAATCCCCTACCACACTCCTGGCCAAATGGCCACTTCCGGAAGGGAGAGTGTGGTTGGACATTCCGCACAAATCATCGGAAATCTAAAATTCCCGGCTCTGTGCAGGTAGCGCATGCGTCGACAACCCCACCTCCCCCTCCCTACCCCTCACTCTTGGAAGGGTAGTCAACCGTCTACTTCACTTTAATGAGAAATAAAGGCTTCGCCCGTGGGAGGAGGGAGGGACCCTAAATCTGTGCAGGTTTCAAGCCGATAAAAACAATTTTAAGCGGCACGAGCCGCGACAAAAAAAAATTTTATCGGCTGAAAATAAACCTGCACAGTGAAGCTATGCATGAGACGAGGATAGGTGGGAGGAGAAGGTGAAGCCCAAATTTTAGTCGAGGACAGGGCTCAACCCGTTATTACGTGTGTCTCTCGCATGGGAGACTTATTCATTTTATCACTCAGTAGAGGGGAGAAAAGAAGCATCAAGTACTTATACCAATATATATATATATATATATATATATATATATATATATGTATGTATATATATATATGTATATACATATATATAAAATATGTATGTATACATATATATAATATATATATAATGTATATATATATATATAATATATATATATATATATATTATATGAACAACATTGTATAATTTACATAGTGCGTAAATTCTATGTAGAAAATTGTATCCTGCTCAGCGGTTGCTGGGCCTTCCCCTACCCTTCGGTCGCCCTTTGCCCCCCTCTTTTGTCCAGAGTGTTAGAGGTTGAGACCCTGGAGGGCGTGGAGGCCGGGGCGGAGAGGGGTCGAACCTTATAAGGAATCTTAGCCCCCTCCGCGTCGTTGACCCACTTTAGGATTACGTCATCTCTCCTCCTCCATCCCTCCGGTAGCGAGTAGTCGGGAGACCAGGCCACTAGCTTATGATCTTCCACAAACGAGTATTCCCAGGACTGGGGAAGGTCACACCATGAGAAGGGGCGGAACTCGTAAGAGTCCGTCGTGGTAGGAGGATAAGGTAAAGAAGAACTGTGGTAGTCCTCCACCCCGTCCCCCAACCCGACGGACGTCTGATTGTGGGGTTCCTCCTGAGAGGGGCCTTCCTGTCCTATACCTGCCGCCGGCACGGAGGGGTGGAGGGAAGGACCAAGAGGGAGTGTGGGAGAGGGGGCCAGAGCCGGAGGTTCAATAGGAGGTTGCTCTGGAGAGGGGGACGTTATGGTTTGCGCGGCCTGAAAGGCCGGATAGTGTGATAGGGCAGAGTCAAGGATGGGGCCTATCAGGGACGGAAGGAGGGCAGCCTCTTGGGCAGCCAGCGTTCCCTCTCCCCTCGTTTCCTCTTCCGTCTCCTTGCCCTTGTGGGATTTACGGCGAGGAAAAGGAGAGCGAGGAAGGGAGGGTGAGCTGGAGGGAGAGGATGTGGAGGGTGGGGACAAGCTGAACGTCCTAGACCTCATTGGTAAGGCAGACCTCTTTTTCGAGCGTGATTTCCTGCCGGGTTCACGTGATTGACCTCGGGAGGAAGACGAGTTCGTGGGTGTGCTTGACAAAGCAAGCCGTAAGGGTTTTGAGGACCCTTGATGGTCGGAGGTATGGGGCTGCCGAGAGACCTGATGACCCTCGGGGGCGCCATACTCCACAGCATCAGACTCGTCCCCTTGTACTCCGAGAGGCCCAGGTTGTACACCAACGGAAGTCTCGGAGACATAGGAAGACGGATGGCGAGGGCGAACGAGGCCCAATTCCACGCCTAGCGCCGGATCCGCCCACACCAGGGGGGGTCGTCGGCGGATTTCAATTTCCGAGCTCTGCCCCATGCCCCCCGAAGGAGTTCAAGGGCAGCTAGCTTGGAGCACGTTTTGGGAGGAGCAGCACGAATCTCCTCAACCCACACTTTACAGACCAAGCAGGCTAGAGGGTTAAAGCCAGCTTGTGAGGAACAAGGGGCATGGTGAGAACATTGGTTGTGGCCGTCTGACGAGATCCCGGCTGTGCAGCCGGATTCAACACACAAGCGTTTGGTCTGAAAATAGAATAATGATAATCATAGAAGGGGTAAAAAAGGGGTGTCCCAACGGTGCCTGGGCACAACACCGAAGGGGAAAAACTGCAGGAGAACAGGGAGGGCTCCCTGCGAGAACACAAGCAGGAACCAGACTCACCGGCATGAACAAGGTGGGTCGTGGAGTGACCGATTCGTCTGGTTCCGCGAAGCAAGTGAAGTAGAATGTTGACTAGCCTTCCAAGAGTGAGGGGTAGGGAGGGGGAGGTGGGGTTGTCGACGCATGCGCTACCTGCACAGAGCCGGGAATTTTAGATTTCCGATGATTTGTGCGGAATGTCCAACCACACTCTCCCTTCCGGAAGTGGCCATTTGGCCAGGAGTGTGGTAGGGGATTACCGCTATAGCTTCACTGTGCAGGTTTCTTTTCAGCCGATAACTTTTTTGTTGACGTGTGAACCACGTAGCCAGGTGAGAACTAAGACGAGCATATACATCGGAGGCGAGGACGTGGAGCAGTTGAACGTACGATATTTGTTGGTTTGGATGGGACTCTCGTAACGTAAATGTATATAAAAGGAACACTGTTATTCACTTCACTAGTTGTAGAGCATTGTAAGTCACAAATCATAGGTCACCACTCCACCATTTCATGTTGGATGACAGCTTGGACAATTAAGCATTTAGTTTACTTTTTCTAAATATTTATAACATAAGTTTTTCAAACACTTTGTAGCCATCACATATATGTTCTTACAGAACTGTAGCCACACCAAAACGCCAACATAGGTTAGTTTGTAAGCCCTAGATCAACATTCTCTCTCTCTGACTGACTGACTCTTTCTCTCTGTCCCTGTTTCTCTTCCTCTCTCTGGTGTGACCTACAATTAAACAAGTTATGAGTTAATGAGTTATCCATTGCTATATGTTTTTCTATTCTTTCTGTCTCCTAACTGACTTTGTAATTCTATTTTATCACCGATATCTTTATCATAATAGGTTCGTGCTAGAATGTGGCTTTTGGCGCCATATTTATGTCTCTTTGTCTCAGTGACATGTCATGGAACAACATATATCCCCCTTCCCCAGATTAAAAATAATAATAATAAAAAAGCCTGGGAAACAAGGCTTGAACATTTTGTATCAAGATGCGACAAAGCGTCGGCTACTACATTTTGTTTTCCCGGGGTGTGTTGAACACTTAAATCATATCCCTGGAGTGCTGATGCCCATCGGGTTAGTCTGTCATTTTTTGTTTTCCCACCTATGATATATTTCAGGGGGTTATGGTCACTCAGGATGATCACTTCATTATCTAAAAAATCTGGAATTTCTTCCAAGCTAATATGAGGCTGAGGGTCTCCCTTTCAATGGTAGAATACCGCCTTTGATCATTCTTGGGGATTTGAGACATGAATGAGATGGGCCTCATGACACCATCCTTTTTCTGAGTAAGCATAGCACCCACTGCTACATGACTGGCGTCATGAAAAAAAATAATAATAAAAAATCTTACTATAATCTGGAGCTATCAAGACAGGACGATCCAATAGGAGCCTTTTACACTTTTCAATAGTTGCATCACCGTCTTTATCCCACCTAAAATAATTATAATAGCATGCGGGTTAAATGAGCTGCTACCTCTGCAAAGCAATAGAATCCAAGCGTGCCCATGAATCTTCTGATGCCTCGCTTTATCTTTGGGACCTAGAATTCCATATTGACCTTCACTCTGGCTTCTAATGGCATGATGTAATTCTGGCCAACTTGGTGTCCAAGATAGTCAATGGTGCTCCTCCCAAAGGCACTCTTCTTCATGTTCACAGTAAGCTTGGCTTGTTCTAGTCTGTCAAGTAAACCCTTCAACCTGTGCATGTGATCACTCCATGTATTGGAGAGCACAACTATCTCATCTAGGTATGCTCTAACACCTGACAATCCCTCGACTAGCCAATTTACAAGGCGCTGAAAGGATACTCCACTATTTTTTATACCAAATGAGGTCACTTTGTAGTGAAAGTGCCTGTGTGAGGTAACAAAAGCAGATATCTCAGTAGCTCTGCTTGTTAGAGAAATCTGATGATATCCCTTCATTAAGTCTAATTTTGACCGAAAATTTGCAGCCATGACATCCTCGATGAGGTCGTCTATTCTGGGGAGAGGGTAAGGGTCTACCTTCGTGACGCCGTTCACCTTCTTGTAATTAATATGTAGTCTCCACTCACCTCCAGGCTTAGGCACCAGCACGGCTTGCGAAGCCCAAGGACTAGTACAAGGTTCCACTAATCCTTGATCCACAAGCTGCTTCACTTCCTTCTCCATGATTCTCTTCTTCTCCCGCCTCACCGGTTTGGCTCTGTCTTCTAAGACGACGTCGTGTGATATCGCTTGAGTAACGGTGAGGTATGAGGAAAAATCGTGGTATTCTTGCAGAGGAGCACTCGGGCTTCTTCCTGCATCTATCCCGCTAGTGATGACAGAGATCCCTCTAATGCCTCACCTATGTCTGACCTGTCCAAACCATATGATAAGTTTAGATCCCCAATATCCAAATCAAAGTTTCCATCAGCTTGTCCTGTCTCGATCATGCCAACTGCTTCCTCCTCCACAATCCCATCGAATTTCTTCAGAAGATTTATATGGGCTTGTTGCACACCTAATCTCATCAGGTTTTGGATCAGGTAGCATGGAGAAGAATAGAACAAGTAACCAAATTTTCGTACCTGGGAAACGTATTGACAGAAGATTGTAGATGTAAAAAGGAAATAAAATCAAGGATAGCGATAGCTAAAAGCACGTTTCAGAAAATGAAAGGGGTTTTAACAAACAAGAAAATGTCTACAGATATAAGGAGAAGAACAGTTTAAACATTTATATGGTCAACATTATTATATGGTTCAGAAGCGTGGACAACCAGCAAAAAATTGCAGGAAAACTTAGAAGCAGCAGAAATGTGGATATGGAGACGAGTATTAAGAGTACCATGGACAGCGAAGAAAACAAATGAAGAAGTATTGAGAGATATGGAGACAGATAGGGAATTGATAACAACAATAAGGAAAAGACAGTTGCGATTCTTAGGACATATAATGAGGAGGGAAGGGTTGGAAGAGGTGGTGATGACGGGAATGGTGGAGGGAAGGAGAGCAAGAGGAGAGCAGAGGGAGAAGTATATGGACGGGCTGATGAGGGCGACGGGAAAACAACTTAAACCAGCACAGATGTTACAAATAACTAGGGACCGTGAACGGTGGCGCTCCATGGTTGCCGAAGTCCAAGAGGATATGGCACGGCGGTAAGGTAAGGTAAGTTATTTCCACCCTTTCTGCCCAGCACCTTGAACGCTCCTTTATATTTCGGATGCAATGAGGTTTTCTGAAACAACACAAGTAAATAATCTCCAATATTTAGCTCCCTTCTAATTGCCTCCCTATCATAATAATCCTTGTAAGTCTTGAGACTTTTCAATATTTCTTTTTGCTATCTGCCTAATCTTCCTCAACTTCTCAAAATTATTACCAACTAGCTTTGTGTAAGTGGTACTTCCTTCTGGATTTCTCGACATTTCTTCATACAATGATGCAAAGGGTTCTCACAGGGTTCTACCAAACATCAGGTAAAAGGGAAAAAATCCTAGACCCTCGTGTATAGTTATTCTAGTGGCATATAACAGCAAGTCTATGCCTTCATCCCAATCCTTCTCAAAATCTAACACAAATACTCTGATCATGCGTTTTAAAGTTTCGTGGAACTTCTCAAGACTACCTTGACTTTGTGGGTGATATGCTGATGCGATCACATGCTTTACCTTGAAGTCTTCCAGGTCCCCTCTGAATATCCCACTTAAAAAGTTAGTACCTCTGACACTTTATACTTCCCGAGGCACATCCATCTTACTAAAATAACACATTAAGGTTTTGGTGATTGTCCTTCCTAGCTTTTATGTTTGAAATGCGTATCGCTTCAACATACAGTGAGGATTGACACATTACGGTGAGGATAAACAACTTCCCAGACTTATGCACCGTTTAATTATCTTCTTGACATCTTCTGACAACTGAGGCCATGAACTTGTTCTTGGACAAGAATGGTTTGATTAGGTCCAAGGGCAGAATTGACAAGAACATTAACCTCAAATATGAGGTTGTCAATCCCCTTCTCTTGTCCAAATCTCATCATTTAACTAAGATCCTAATTTTCTTTGCTCATTGTTATGCACATGGGACTACAAGCCACACTTAATTTCCTTCGTATGCACGGATTCTGGATACTGGCCAGACAAGCTGTTTTAAGCATTTTGAAGGATTGTATAGTTTGTAGGAAATACAATTCCCGTGCAGTTAATTATCCTTCTCCTTCCTCTTTACCTGCCTCTAGGGTGAATCTAAGTGTGCCCTTTGCCCATACTGGTGTAGACTACACAGGGCATTTATGGGTTAGAGACAGGAATGGAGAGAAGGTTAAAACATACATTCTTATTTTCACATGTTTCAATACTAGAGCAGTTCATTTGGAAGTTGTGAATACTATGTCCACTCCTGAGTTCATTTTGGCTTTTGTTAGGTTTGCTAACAGGTATGGAATTCCTTCTGCTGTTTATTCTGACAACGCTAAATCTTTTGTTCAAGCGGGAAATGTTATTGAACAACTTTTATCTTCTTCTGAATTTGAAGAGAAATTTAAAACTTCCCCTGTTCAGCATAGAACCATTCCTGTTTATGCTGCTTGGTATGGTGCCACTTGGGAAAGGTTAATACAGACAGTGAAACAATGTTTGTATAAGGTATTGGGTAGGTCTGTTCCTTCCCTGGCAGAGATTACCACTCTTTTGTCTGATGTTAAGAAAAAAAATAGACCTCTAACTTATCGTTCTTATGAAAATGAGGTAGATGTTATTACCCCAAATCATTTCCTAATTGGAAGGACCATTCCTTCCTTGATGTTTGGAGACTTGGAACAAGTCCCTGAATGGGAATCAGGAGAAGAATACCCTTCTCTCCTCAACTTGGTTATGGACTGTAGGGATTATTTTTATGAAGAGTTCAAGAAACGATGGTTGATAGAGTACTTAGTCAGCTTAAGGGAAAGGGATAGAGCTGCATATCACATTTTTAGAAGCTGGGAAAAGGGTGATATTGCCTTTTTGAAACTTCCCTTCAAGACCAGACCCTTCTGGCACTTAGTTCGTATCGTGGAAACTTTTCCTGACCAAGACAAGGTGATACGTACAGCCTCTGTCGTTAAGCCTGATGGAAACTCTATTAAATTGAACATTAAACTTTTAATCCCTCTAGAGCTCCATGCTGAGTTGAGTTCCAGTTTTGAGGATGAATCCCCTGAGGATCCTAATGTTCAGGCTAGAGGTCTCAGACTCAGAGGAGGTTAACTCTTTACAAGACGATTGTGTCTCTCTGGAACCTACCTCTGTGAGGCCAACTCGTAAGACTGCACTGGCCTCTAGAGACCTAGTAAGGTCTCTAGCAAACAAAAACTTGTTATAAATTTTGTTCGAAAGTGTTATATTTCTTAAACACTTTCTTTTTGTTTTGTCGGGGAAGCTGTGGTAATTGTTGTTATGGGAATTGCATTGTTTACTTGAACTACGGCAACTTCCCGAAAGCTTGTTTAATTTTCGAATCAGGAACCTTTCCTGTAACTTTGTACCACACTATCGTAATTTTAATTAATATATTATTAAACTCCCCTCCCTCTTTATTATTTATTTAAGCCTATGCTGTAATTTGATTAACAAATCGGGAACTTTGAGAACTTACTTAAAGTATCAGTTGTCCCGTGGCTTTGAAGCCGTTTTACGACCTCGTAAGAATCCCAGCCGAACGAGACTAAGTTTAGTTAACTGAACGTCAGATTAGCTTCAACTCTGGTACCAGAAGGACAAATAAACCTCGGCAAGGGATTTCCACAATTACATCGAAGCCTGAAGTATACTTTCAGTTCCAATGATTACTGTAGTTAGAGAACTCAACCAGGTAAGTTCTCTAACGTTCGCGGTTTGTGATCAATTAATTACAATATACTAAAAGGTTAAAATATCTGAGTTATCTAAGGATGTAAATTTGATGCATATGACTGACCAAGTGCAAACCCACCCTCAAGAAAAATGTGCTTTCACTTGTATGATGCAATATTGTAAAACCATAACTCTAAAATCAAGCACTGTCTATCTGTAAACTAATAGGCTTCTTCCCCCTTATAAAGGAGGCAGGCAGCCAACCCATGCACTTACTGCCACCCATCCCACTCCTAAATATCATTTCCCTTTTATCTTAGCTCCTTGTGGATGAAAGTTCATCCCTGCCCCCACCTACCGCATGGGTCAGAAGCAGTGCAGCAAGACGCATCACATCCATAGCAGGGCCAGTTGCTTCATTTACATGGCAACCCTCCCTCTTCATCCCCTCATGCACAAATAGAGAAGACTAATAATCATTCCATTGAGCTCTATCAATTCATTTTCCATTCACAACAATTTTCCACTCACTCATTCTTTACATTTTCCCTTTCCTGCTCAAAAGACATTCTCTTTTCATTAAAAGACCCGTGTAGTTGTATATATAGATTCAATTATGTTGATAGGACCTTGGCAGGGAAGTAAAGCAGCATGCTCTGGCTAAGTACTTCCTTTCTAATGTACACTAATTCTACATACATACATATACCAAAGGCTTTTTCCCCTTACATGGGGGGTAGCCAAAAAGAAAAAGGCATAGAAATCCCTCCCATCCATTTCATTTCCCATATACCCCACTCCCCTCCACCCTCCTCCCTCCCTCCATCTTGACACCTCCTGGATGACGGGTCATCCCTGCATCCTGTCCACTGCCCTGGGTCAGAAGCAGTGTCGCAAGACACAGCACATCCACAGCAAGGCCACTTCATAAATTCAGCGACCCCCCCTCTCCGTCCCCTCATGCAGAAAAGGAGAAGACGGGGAGAAATCCCTTCGGGCTGCGTCATTTTTTTTTTTTTCATACATACTTCCTCACCCCCCATCCCCCACCCACTCCCCCTCATGCATCACAGCCTCATCTATACACAACCCTTCTCCATTCACCCTTATCTTCTGTCCTCTCCCGTCCTTCCTCCACAGACATTCCTCTCTTTTGTAAAGCCCCTTTCACCCCATCCATCCATCTCATCCTAGGATGCCCCCTCATATTCTCTCCTTCCACCTCTGCCTTCCACACTTCTTTTACTAATCTTTCTTCACTCATTCTTTCCATGTGTCCAAACCATCCTAATACTCTTTCATCAACCCTATCTCCCAGCTCCCTTTCCACCCCTGTTTTCTGCCTCACCTCCTCATTTCTCACTCTATCTAGCCTAGTAACCCCCATCATACTTCTCAGACACCTCATCTCAAACACATTCAAGCTCCTTCTCTCTTCCTCTCTCCTGTTCCATGTTTCTGCCCCGTACATTGCTGTTGGCACAATCACTCCTTCATATAACCTCCTCTTACCACCCATTCCCAGATGTCTATTTCTCATTACACTTTTTAATCCACCAAGGCATTTACTCGCTTCTCTCAATCTACATTCTACCTCCACCCCCACTCCTCCCTTTCCTGTCACATTCGCACCCAAGTATCTAAAACTATCCACTTCCTCCAGTTTCTCACCCTTAATGCTCACTTCCAGCCTACTGTCACTCTCTCCCCTCGTACATCTCATCACCTTACTTTTGTCCACATTTATCTTCAGCTTCTTTTTTTCACACACCTTCTCAAACTCTGTCACTTACTTCCTCAATCCCTCCTCTGATCCTGCTACAAGCGCAGTGTCGTCAGCAAACAACAACTGGCTCACCTCCCACTTTTCTCCATTTTCTTTAATCATCTCCAATCCCTGACCCACTACCCTTGCATTCACCTCTCGTACCAACCCATCCATGTAAAGATTGAACAGCCAGGGCGACATAACACATCCCTGACGAATTCCCACCTTTACCTCAAACCATTTACTCTCTCCATTTCTAATCCTAAAGCAAGCTCTACTCCTCTCATAAAAACTCTTGACTGCTCTTAACAGCTTTCCTCCTATCCCATGTATCTACAGTACCTCCCACAGTGCCTTCCTGTCTACCCTATCATAAGCCTTTTCCAGATCCATAAAAGCCAAAAGAACATCCTTACCTTTTTCTATAGCTTTCTCATATATCTGCCTAACCACAAAAATCTGATCTACACATCCCCTACCTGTCCTAAAACCACACTGTTCCTCACCAATTACTCCCTCTGTTCCTCTCCTAATCCTCTCAATCAAGACCCACCCATAAGCCTTCCCAACTACACTCAACAAGCTGATCCCTCTGTAACTACTACACTCACACTTGTCCCCCTTTCCTTTGTAAAGCGGAACTATACAGGCACTCCTCCGGTCATCCGGGACTCTACCCTCTCTCAAACAAACATTAAATAACCTCACCAGCCAGTCCACCATCACTGTACCTCCTTTCTTCAGACATTGTGCATGGCATCCATCCAGACCAGGTCCCTTACCTGCTCTCATCATCTTAACAGCTGCTTTCACTTTATCCTTCCCTATTTCTCCTCCATTTTCCTCACTCATCACTCTCATTTTCTTAGCGCTTCCCACTGCAACTACCTTTCCCTCCCTATCCTCCTTCACATTTAGCAACTTCCTTAAAATACTCCGCCCACCTTCCTCTCACTGCCTTCTCTTCCATTATCATCTCTCCATCTGCACCTTTTACCTTTTCTTCTCTACTTGATTCGCCTCCTCTTCCTCTTTTAATTTCCTTCCAAAACATCTTTTTATTACTTTAAATTTTTTTGTCATAATCTTTCCCCATTTCACATCTGCTCTCCTCTTTGCTTCCTTTATCTTATGCTTAACTTCCTTTCTCTTTACTTTGTACCTCTCATACAATTCCCTTGTCCTAATTTGTAGCCAATCTATGAATGCCTGCTTCTTCTCTTTTACACCCTTCTTTGCTTCCTCATCCCACCACTCACTACCCTTCCTTCTATTTCCTCCCACCCTCCTTGTTCCACACACCATGTTTGCACACCTTATGACTCCCTCCTTGAACCATCCCCATTCCTCCTCCACTCCTAGTTTTACTCTATCCTTTACTCTCTCCCACTCCTCCTTCAGCTTCTTCTTATACTCATTCTCCTTTTTTTCCTCATTTAAGCAGTTCACTCTAAGTACCTCCCTACCTTCTGCCCTATTCCTCTTTTTCCACCTATTCTCCATTCTCAATTTACCTTCCACCAGGAAATGATCTGATATTCCCCCACTCTCTCCCCTTAGAACATATACATCCTTAACTCTTCCTACCATACTCCTGGTCACCACTATATAGTCCATTAAGGCTCTATCTGCCACCCTTCCATCCAACACCCTCTCCCATGTGTATTTATGCTTGACATTCTTCTTAAACACTAATTCTAACTCCACTAAATTAATTTCAACAAAAAATTAGTAAATAATTATATCCTCTTTAGATATTTACCTAGTTGTATTTACCTAGTTGTATTATACAGGAAGGGGAGCTATGCTCGTGGTGACCTGTTTTTGTATCTCGCAAGATCAAGTTTGTTCTTAAATTGTTGTATTTTTTTTTTTTTTTTGCACACACTATTTCTTCATCCAATTTGTTCCATACATATATCACTCCATGTGGGAAGCTGTTCTTTTTCAGGTCTCTTCTGTAGTTATCCTTTTTGAGTTTCATTGCATGTCTTCTTGTTTTTCCTCTGTCCCATTTTAATAGCTCCTCTCTATCATAATTTTGTAAGTGGACATATGATGTATATTTACCTAATTGTAGTATACAGGAAAGGAGCAATGCACATTGGGTCCCATCTCCTTTTCTCTCTCTCTCATATATATATACATATATATATATATATATATATATATATATATATATATATATATATACATATATAATACTACCTCTCATTAACAGACTAAAAGGGGGGTAATAGTGTCCGTTGCTGTGAATAATCCGTTGATTTGGAGTAGTTTTTGGGTGGCATAGTGATTGCACGCACTAAACAGCACCAAAAACACCGAAAACACAGCGAAAACACCACACACACACATTCGTCGAATGGACGGCGAAGATTGGAGTTCCGAAGAAAAAGTGAAATTTTAGTGGATCTCAATGTCAAGGAAGTACCTCATTGTATTTACAGGGAAGGGGAAAGCTCGTGGTGTAGTGGGAACGTGAGGAAAAAGGAGAAGGGGAGGGATTACTGAGGGAAATGGAAGGAAATGAGGAAGGGGAAGACTTGGTCCAGGAGGCCAGGCGTCTTGTAAACAAGCGAAGGATCTATGATTTTGGTGATGACGGGATTAACAGAAATGTTAAGATTAGAAATATAGATAAGAGCAGCACAATGGAAGGTGAAGATAATAATTTCCAGGGATTCAATGAGGTGGGGGGGGGATACCAACCTCCCCCGATTAGCAAGACTAGAGGAAAAACTTGAGAAAATGACCGAACATTGGTAGAGTAGGTTCGGTAAAATGGCAGAGATTGCGCAGACAGTTGACAAATTGGAAAAATTAGAGAAGGTGAACAAAAACCTAACTAAAGAAATAGAAGAATTAGAAATACAGTTAAAAGAAGTAAAAGATGAGAATGAGGAATTAAATAAGAAGAACAAAGAGAATAAAGAGTCCATAGCAAAAGAAGCACAGGGTTGGAAACAAAATCCAAGAGAACAGTAAAGTTGCATTTATTGACATAATAAAACAGCAAATGAAAGAACAAACTGAAGACTCAGTTATCAAAGTGATGAGACAGAAGGAGAATATAGTAAGAGACTTAGCAGATAAAAAGAAATGTATAATTATATTAGGAATGGAAGAGAAGTATAATCTTAATAGAACCACAAGAATCAAAGAGGAAAAAGAAAAAGTAAGCAGCTTACTAAAATTAGTTCAGGAAGATGAACCTGAAGTCATGAAACAAATTGAAGATATGTTTAGACTCGGAAAATATAGTACAGATAAGACCAGACCAATTAAGATTAAATTCAGGTCACAAACAACAGCAGAGAATATCTTAGCAAAAACAGGGAAACTAGCAAACAGTGAACATTATAAAAAGGTATGGATAAAATGAGAAATGAATAAAGAGGAAAGAGAGGAGGAAAAAATGAAAAGACAAGAAGCTAAGGAAAAAAACGAGAACAGAACAGAGTCAGAAAAATAAATTCTATTGGAGAGTAGTGAATATGAAAGTGAGGACATGGACCATACCAGAGAAAAACAAAAGGGAAACAGAAAATACAATGGAAGTAGCAGAAAATTAAGAGTGTCTTACACAAATATAGATGGATTAATAACAGGATTGAATGAACTGAATGATTATCTGAAGGAAAAAGAACCGGACATAATGGGAATTGTAGAAACGAAATTAAAAGGTCCACTACCACCCAAC